>NW_005054513.1:779623-824958 GCF_000277835.1 Geospiza fortis
GGGGAAAAAAGATACACAAGAGAAAAAGGGAATCTCTCATCTGTCAAGTGCCCTGGGAGACAGTGAGACAAGTCTGGAATTCCTCCCTACCAACCAGGCTGTGATCAGCTCTGCCATTCAGCTGGACTCTGACAGACTTTCCAGGTAAGTGAAAGTCAGATCAGAATTGGCTTTATGAGACAAAATCCAATTTGTGTGGTCTGACACCGGGACCCCATATCTATTCTATTGCTGTTCCTGTGAAAAAGAAACCAAACTTGACCAGCATTAGAACAAGGATGTGTATGAACAACTATGTTCTCTTTTGCTGGCCCCTACAAAACTTGTTCCAGAAGGTGTTTCATCCTGCCATGTAAATATTGCTGCCTTTGTACATGCTTAGGTTAAATTTTGATTCAGAACAATTTTATTGGAACGAAGCTGCCTGATTTCTCTTACAAGTTTTTAATCTCTCCAGTTTCATTTTAATAAGACTAAACATACATGTCTAAATGTGAAATTCCTAAAGCACTAAAGCAGACTGAAACAGCTTTTGAGACAGAAAGCAGCCATCTGAAAATGCTGATCTACATTTCTGGCTAGGAAGGAGCTATAAAGCAGCTCTGTGCTTTCCCAGCATCAGTTCACTCCAGCACCAGTTCACAGCACAGGGCTGATTTGATTTTCACTGATTGCCAGCAGCCTCCAGGGGCCAGCTGCTTTGGCAGCTGCACAGCAGCCAGCAGTAAAGTGGCCCTGGCCACCAGCCCCTGCGCTGATGGCAGGGGAAGGAGGTGCACAAACTACTGCAGCAACTGCTCAGAGATTCCTGAAATGGGGCAGAAAAGCAGCAGCTGCCAGCCACTCCAGTTTTAAGGCCATCTTTGACCCAGCAAACTGGTGCAAAACTGTCCTCCTTCTTTGGTGGACCTTGCTCCATGTGTGTGAGCTTCTTTACATTTCTTTTCCCCTTATCTTGTTATTTTGGAAGCAAAAAGTGATTGGCTGCAAGGAAAAAAGAAAGTCCTCAATATATTTGCTTACTTTCTAAAATCAAATCAACTTAAATTTTGTTTGTTTTTTACATGTATGCTTGACTTCGTCTTAATCCAGGGAATAAAGTCAGTAGAAGGGTACTTGTAGTGCCTCCTTAACAATACATGAGGTTATTTTAAGGGCCAGACTGTTTTTCCTTTTGAATGTCATGCTTTGGAGGAAAAATAAAAAAACCTTTTTTCTAGTTTTATAAGCACACTTAAATATTGTTTTCCAGTTATTACTAAAAGTGACATTCTCACGCTGAATGATGTTACGAAGCAGCTATAGGTCAATACAACAATTAACAGCAGCCTTACATCAAAACAAAATTTAAACAGGCAGTTGTGTGTACTTCAGCAGATTTAGTAAATCACCTGATAAATTACACTGTTGTAGCTAAGGTGGGGAAAATTGTTTCAAAGAGTATTTGTCCAAATGTCATCTTTTTGCAGCAAATCTTCTTCACGCCTCCAGTAAAAACACTTTTTTGCCTTTTTTGCTCAAACTTGTATACTAAATGTATTGCTACAGCTCTAGCAAAAAAATGAAAAATGCAAGTAAAGATTTATTTTTTTAAATGCTGCTACTGTAACTTTTCGCTTTTTATTTCAAATTCTCATTTTTAATAAAAATACAATAGCCAGCAGTGCAGAACTGTTCTACGGTATCAACAGTGCTTAAATCTATTCAGTTAGCTACCTTCATATGTCTCTAGGTAAATACTCCTGAAATAAAGTTTTATTGTTAATTGTTATAGGCAAGGGGATTTGCTTGCACCTGAATTTATTTTTGTGATAGTTATTTGACCTAAGTGAAGAAAAAGCTGCTCTATAAATACAAGATGTGGGGTTTGTCAATAGGTAGATTGAAGAAGATCTGTTCATCCTTTTCAGTGTTCTTATTAAACCTAAATATTTTACACAATAACCTACTCCACTGAAACCTGTTCAACATGTGTGCTTTGATAAATGCTATAAACTTGCTAAAAAGTTTTTCAAAAGAAGACAATGAAATGCCAGATTTTGCACATTTTCAAAATTTGAATGTTAAGAGATGTGCTTTGTTAACCCCAACTGGGTTAGGCCTATTCAGTAGTTGGCCCTTGCAGATATTTTCCAAGAGTGTTCCCACAAGTTCAAAGATATTGTTAACAAATTCTTAAATGGAAAAACATCACAGTATTAATAGGTGGCTTCTTTCCCTCACCTATGCACACACAGAAACGAGGTAAACATGGAAAATGTGCTTTCTAAATACATAAACACACTCAGATGTAAAATCTAATGCTTTGTTCACCTAGAGAGATGAAACCCTGAGCACCTTTGGGATCCTAACATCTCTAAATACCTCAGCTGTGTAGAGGAAACCTATACTTTAGAGCAGCCCTCCACATCAGCCTGGGTGCACTTCAAAGGTTTCTGCCTACCTTTTGAAGTGCACTATCCATATCCAGCACTAAAGCTTTTCTAAGTGGAGACTGGCAGCTGCAAAAATAGACTGTAAATCTGGTTTCAGCCAGACTGTAAGTAGATGTAAAGACATATTTTAAAAGGTCCTGGGAGTCTGTCTTGATTACGGTGCCAAGAATTTTTACCTTGACATTTTCACTCAGTAACTCCATTCCCTAGTGGCCCATCAGAAACCTCTCTGCTCCTCATCACCTCCCCTTAATGCTTCTTAAGACAAAACAGGGCTGGAGATAAGTCCCTGATGTATAGTGCTTCCAATGAAAGGCTGGAGCAAATGGTCAAGGCATTATCTGCAGATAAAAAGACAAGTATTCTTTCCACATGCTGCTGTGTGGATGGCAATAGGAACAAGATAAACTCTCTGTGCTTGTGCCTGTAATTCTGTTATAGAAAGCAACTGCTGTGGGCTGCGTTCTTGCATCCTTACCCAGAAGCTTCCTCTGCTGCTTCTGTGCTCCACACTGGAGTCTTCAGTCCACAGCATTTTTATGGTACAGAACAACTCTAGGAACTTGGGAACCTAACTAAGTCACCTCTTTCTGCATCATTAGATGTCAAAATGCTTTACAAAGGCAGCAGTGATAGCAACTTCACAATACAGCTGAAGAAATAAAGGTATGTCATAGACACACACAGGCTCTCTGTGGTTGAAGTGATCTCTTTAAGCCCACCAAGTACACCAGTGTGAGAGCAAGGCACAGGCCCTTGCTGCTCAGGTGCACAAAAAATTATTACACCAATGAATCTACAGTATTTTTTTAGTCTATGGCGTCTGGTGTTCACAAAGAACATAGATTTTTGTTATAGCTGGAGGTTTCTCATTTGAACACCTCAAATATGGGTCTTCTGAACCCAAACATCATACAGTAACTGACTGCCTTTTCCATAAAATGAGGCTTTATTACTACATAAACCATTGTGAGTGGATGTTTTCCTCTGTAGAAGCAGATGGGATTTTTACAAAGCACCTAACAATGACCATCAACAGAAAAAATATGTCTCATTTATTGAGACTGAAAGAACAAAAGAACTTCTGGATCCCTATTTCTGGGAATTGGGTTTAATGCTGTATTTAAGCCTGTTATGGTTCTCTATTTGATTGTGATGTTTGGCAGAGTTAGAATCAGCATATACTGAAAATGCATAATTATTTTGAGCTAGATCACCTTAACAGACCTTTGAAGGAATGATGTCAGATAACTCTGTAATATACGGGGCCCACTTATATTGAGCTTGTCAAAATTTTAAATAGATGAGTGTGTCAGTGCTGGCAGGAGGCTTGCCTTCTTCCTGGAAGAGTATTTTATTTTGGTTTATATAGCATGAGAAGAGCAGTTAAGACACTCTGGGTAAACCCAAAATATTTTAAAAATACCCAGGGAGGTTGAGAAGATGTTGAAGTGTTTTTTGTTTATTTCTAAGATGAAAGCAGGAAATTTTTACTTTTGATACCTTTGCCAGTGGCTTAAAACTCTTGCTCCTCATTCCTGCCTGATCAATGTTTTAAAGAAACTGTTCTGGTTCCTTCCTGTGTCCTTACTGATTCCCGTTTTGGTAGTGCTCTATAACAGCGCAGGATTTATCCCAAATTAAAGCACTTGCAAGGGCAGTGTATTAAATTCACAGAAGCTTTGGCTTACTTGTCAAGATTTACGGAAAAATTTTAATATAACTATGGAAAAGCAAGGCTGTCTCATTTTTTGTCTTTTATATTTAACATTACAACATCCGTACACTGTTTAGTGCTGTAGTGGTTTCATAGAAAAAAAGCTTTAATATTTTAACACTACAGAATAACTTACTAGTATTAATATTTGCATTTTTAATAAGTAATGTCCATAATGCCCAAGAGTTGCTACTGAAAATTAAATCTCAATGAATAAATTATTTACAATAAGAATACACTTGAGGAACGGTAACATCTGGCTTAATTCTTTGATTGCCATTCTGATAAGGCTGTAAAATCTAATAAAATTAATTTGTAACAAAAAAAAAGCATCATATCACGTTTGGAAAGGTGGAACCTCTACACTAGAGCTGTCTTGTCTATAGCTGCATTCTAGTGTATCTATTGCATTCAGATGTTGATAGTTGATAGTAATGGGGAGGTGTGTTGCTTTTTCCTTTAAAAAGAAAATTAAGATCCCTTCCAATCCAAATCATTCTGTGATTTTATGATTTTCAAGCTCATATCTGGACATGCATGTGCTGATATATGTGCACATATGTGCAACATGCCCTGTGTAATTCAGGAGAGTTCCTCTCTCTCAGCTTCACCTTCTCTCTGCAAGGTCTTCTCTCAGCAGTCAGAGGGGGGAGGGTGGGAGAAGGAAGATATGGAAAATAACATCAGCCATGCCTGGGGGATGGACTGTGATTAGGATTTTACCCAACTCCAGCCGATTTTACCAAATTCAAGTGAGATGTGTCCAGCACATGCTCAGTGTTCTTGTCCTGTAGAATGTGGTGAGCTGGGATGTGAGCCCCAAAGCCCACATTGCTTTGTCAGAGGGATTTACTAGAAGTAATGGAATATCACAGCTCTACACCTACTCCAACAAACCAGGGCGTATCCCTTCTTGTCAGAACCCAGGAAATTCCTCTGGCTGCCTTGGACGGCTCAAGCTCCTGCCCAGGGGGCTCAGAGACCTTGGCACAGAGCCCAAGACCCCTGTGCCTTTGATTTAGCCCGTGGAAAAAACAATTACCAACCTTTATATGAAGAATTACAAGCCACGAAAGTTTAAGCAGAATGATAGTGAATTTATCACAGGGTGAAAAAATACATTTTTGGGGTTTTTAGAATGGGGGTTCAGGAGGCAAGATGGAGGAATATGGGCAGGTCCAGCCTTTCTCCTTCTTTTTCTTGGCCTCCATCTTCTGCTGTGATGTTGGCACTTTTGGGTTGGTTTAGAGTAGAAGCTCACTGTCTAACATAGGTGATAGGTATTGGGAAGTAATTGTAAACATTGTATATGTAGTTTTTAGTATAAAAAATAACACCGCCCTGGGAGCAGGTAGAGTGCTTCTGTCTGTCCTGCTGAACAGACTTTGGTTGGACAGGAGAAAGAATTTTATAGATAAGATGCAATAAACAACCTTGAGAACAAGAACTGAAGAGCTCTGACTCCTTCTTCGACCGCCGGGCTGGGAAAAGAGATTTGCTAACACGTCTTGGGGTCACTCTGACCAGCCAAGATCCCGAGACCTTCTCTTCCATGAGCTCCAGACACAACTGACCCTAAGCACCTGTTGGAGCCTTGCTCTCTCTTTAGCACACAATTGATATACATATTTTTAATAAAAATATGCATTACAGCAAAGGAAGCTCAAAGCTGTTTTGTTGAACAACAAGCCTGAAATAATATCCTATGTTAAGGAGAGAGGTTTAAGGATGAAGTACATCCTTGGACAGAAAGTAAATGCCCAGTACTCAAGCAGTGATTAACCACAGAGACAGGGAGGGTAGTCTGATGATTTGCATCATCTAAGATATGTTACTGATACAGCCTGTAATGGACAGGCTCTTTGGGGATGGGAGTCAAGATCCTTGATCTCCATATTCCCTGAAGGATGCCTCATAGAAACTTTGTAGGGTTTTTAAATATCCTTTTCCAGGCTTTGTGCCTGCTGGAAAGCTTTGCTTATTCAGCATCTGGAGGTGTCAGCTTCAAAAACGATGGCTTAGCCCAGGGGCTTAGCAATTAGACCCTGATCCATTAAGATACTCTGTTTAAGAGCTCTCTCAACCCACTCCTTGCCCCCTCCCCAGTGCAGAGGCAAGGAAAGTAACAGGGTTTTCTGTAAGTGGTCTGCATTTCACCTTAATGGCATTCCAAATGAAATATGCAGTTAAGCAGATTTCATATTTGCAGGATTCCTTCACATTTCAATTGGTTTTAAGATTTCCTTCTCTTCTTCAAGTCTTTACTTATTCCTTGTTTTTTCCTATATTTTATAGCTAATATTTTAGTATTACTGGTAGAATTGGTTTGAAATTTTCCAATCCTGGTAGGTATTTTTTTGCATTGCACAAAAAAAACATGAACTGTGGACCGTTTACACAAGAAATACATTATTGTAATTCATGATAATTCTGATATAGCAAGATAAATCAGCAGACAAGTCCTAGTCAACACATCAGAGAGAAATTGATTAAAAGATGTGTTATTAATTTATGTTAGTAGAGGGTTTGTTCATTCTGAAAATTGGGATTTCAGACTGGGCTGTGTTTTAGTAAGCATAAGCAAAATGCTCTCTTTTTTAGAAAAACACTCTCACAAGTTCCAGACATGGTGTGATTCTTGGGGTTGTTCTGTGCAGGGACAAGAGTTGGATTTCAAAGATCCTTGTGGGTCCCTTTTGACTCAGAATATTCTGTGATTCTCTGATTGCATGTTGAGGTTTTACAGCTCATGAGGAAAACTCATGACCTTGGGCATGGCCTACAGTGCTCATGTCCCAAATGTTCTTATCATCAGGGATATCTCAAAATCCTCCCTTGAATTCATTCTCAAATAAATCTCACAACCTGGAAGGGTAAAATACAAAAATTTTGTTTTAATGGTGGCGTTTTTGTTGGTACCTAATGAGAATATGCTGGGTGTGGTAGGTATAGATTGTCTGTGGTTCTAGCCAGTGTGAAAACACACACTGTGCCTGGAGACACTGATGTTTCCCAAAGCCCCCCAGTTGGAAAGATGGCTCAGCCTGCTCTGG
This sequence comes from Geospiza fortis, assembly GCF_000277835.1. Taxonomy (NCBI): domain Eukaryota; kingdom Metazoa; phylum Chordata; class Aves; order Passeriformes; family Thraupidae; genus Geospiza; species Geospiza fortis. Next base: position 786,829 of record NW_005054513.1, read on the forward strand.
ATTGAGTGTCATCCTTTTCCCATTCCATGCTTTTCAAGAGAAACAAGAATCTGTAAACCCAACAAGTGTCTAGAGCAGAATTGAAACAGTCACCTCTCTGTTGAGCCCTCAGTGGGTCACAGTGAGGCAAACACAAAAGTGCTTTAATCTCATTTGCATTTTATGTCATCAAAATGGCTCTAAGGGTGAACACATTGCACTATAACTAATCCTAAAGTTAAAAAAAAGTAGGGCAAGCCCTGCAAAAATAATCATATTAGAACTGAAGTGATGAGATATTTGCATTTAAGGAGGATCATTTTGACATTCTGAGCTTTTATTCTGCATTCCTTTCATGTTCTGAACTTTTCACTTATACCAAGAAGGTTACAATCTTTTTTTTTTCCTTTTATGCTGTTATTTTATGCAATATTTGACCCGATAACCTGAAGTTTAAGAAAAATGTTCTGTATTGCAGGGCACACAATAAAATTGAGGGAATGATTTTTTTTAATAAATCCTTTGTACAAATTAATATTTTTGAATGCTGCAAAAAATGACAAACGTTTATATGTGGATAGGAACATGTGTACATACATACATGAATGATTAATGACTGCCTGTGTTCACTGGACACTGTGGGTACACACTTTTTTTTTGAAGTCTCCAAAATTCTCTCATTCATAGCCTAGAGACTATATTTAGAACTTTTGTTCCTGGAGTGCAAAGTGGTTTTGATCAGATTATTTTTTTTTTTAATTTTATTTCATTGAATAGTCCAATACTGGGTACATCCATGAAAGGTTTCTTGCATGTTGTCCTGGTTTGCTTTAGGAGTGTGAAATATAGGTTGAGTAGTCATTGTTCTACTCTATCAGTTTCTAGACTCTGTAATCTTTTAATAGTCTCTTCAACTCTTATCTATTCTGTTCCTAATTCCTCATTTTACTGCCTTGGTAATCTGATTCCAGTGCAGAGAAATCTCCACCTTCCTCACTTTTTAAAGTCAACGCAACAATTACTTATCTTTTGTTATAGTTCATCATTTCCTTTTAACTAGATTTTTCTTTACTGAACTTTCATCTGTGCTCAGTTAGAAAAAATAATTACAGTAGAAACAGCACAATCTGTTGCTAACCTCCAACCCTACCAAAACTTATTACCAAACCTCAAATGCAGAGTAGGGAATGTTTAGGCTGAGCTGTGTCCTCTCAAAGTGCCAAAAGAAGTAGTGATTCTCCTGAGTCAGTTCCAGTGCCTCTTTCTAGGGGCTGCTGAGCTGAAAACAAACCTTTTGGTTGAATATCACCTTTAATCTAATTGCCCTGTTAGTTAAAGACCCCACTGCAACAAAACAGGTTTGCTCAGAATTTCTTTCCTGGTTGTAATCCCATTCCCTTTTCCCACTACAGTGTTAGGAAAATGCTGCAATACAATTCCTCTTCCTAAAAATTCTTCCAGTTCCAGCAACACACAAGTCAGCCACATTTCAGTGGTGCTCCCTGCTCTGACACAGCTGCTGTCCTCCACAAAGATGCAGGAAAAATTCCTCACAGATCTTGGCAGGTGCCAATTCCTTGCATTCCTTCAGAAACCAACCCCAAATACAATCAGTGCCAGTGACAGGAAAGAGAAAAGCAAGCCAAAGAAAGTTTCTCCTAAAGTTATTGGCCACTGGGACTCAACCCAGTGAGAATTCAATAGGAATTGCTCCGCTGATAGCAAGAGGTAATAAATCCAGGGGCTGTGTGAGTTCTGGAGAGCTTAAATCTGTGGAGCACCAGAGGTGTCTGTGCTTCTTTTCTTGACACAGGCAGAGCAGGGACCAGAAATTACCTGCCAGTCCTCTGCTTCAAAAAAGAAATGCTGAAATTCCCCAGAAACCTGTGATCTCTTGGACCTATTGCAATTTTGTCTAATGTCTGCTGGTATTGTGCTGGTTAGTGCTAGAGATGTGCACAGTACAGACAAACAGAGTTTTGCAACCCAGTAAGCAAGTAATTTCTGGGGTTTGGAAATAACTGATGAAGAGGAGGAAAACATCTGGAAATTCTCAGGCCAAAATACTTCTCCATATATGGAAGATTTGTAACATTTTCACAGGGTGAGATCAGCTGTGATTTAGGAATATAAATAGTCCTGTTCAGGTTTTGAGGGATGTTTTTTACATGAGCATGAAAGCTTCTGAACATTTCTAATGAGCCTGGATTTTGTTTCACCCATTACAGCTTGCTGTTATCATAGGTTTCTTTAATAGAAGCCAAAAACTTAAAAATAAAACAAAAAGCCTGCATTTAAAGATTTTGTTTAGCGGTTGGTCAAGCCTTCATAGTTTCTTTACACAATGAACACCTTTTCCTTCCTGTACTGAACTTAGCAGCAGATCTCTTGAACACACCTCTGTCAGATTAACTGAAGCCACAGAATCTGACCAAAATGAAGCAACAGCAGGTCTTCACAAGCTACCTACTTGCATCTATTTTAAAAAAATTACCAGATATAAATGCACTCCAGTCAAAAATTAGAATCCTTTCAAACAATTTACCAATGCTTACTTATTTTCAATCCAAAGAACTCCAAGAATTATTCACTCCTTCATCTGATCAAATTCATCTGCAAATATTGCTCTTCTCCTCTCTGTCAGGTGAGTTTCTGTGATAAATGTCTTTTATCTCTGCTGAAACTTTGGTATCCATCTCTCTCCTTCTAACAAGGATATATTTTAAGAGGAACATTTGTCTTTTCACAAAATGAAATCTGCAGCTGAGATCTCTAGCAATTCATTGTATGGAGAATATTCAATTATTCTTCACAAAATCACAGTTCTATGTGTGTATTTTTTTGGCACATCCCAGGTTTTGTTGTCATTGTTGTCCCTCTGAATTTTCTGGTCATTGTGATAGATATTTGGGCCTGTGAGAGGGTGGGAAGAAAAAGCTTCTCAACTATAGGCTAGTTTGTGCCCTATCCTGGATTCTGGGAAAGTAATTTCGTAAGTGTGGCATCCTTACCCTTATCCAGGTTTCCCTGGGTTTGATTGCCTCCAGGACAATCAGAAACATGATGTCTTACCCAAGAAGTTCCGAACCAATCAAGGGGAATGTCTGATAAGAAGCAAATCCTGCAAAGGTGGGGCAATGCCTTTTTGAGGCCAACATCCCCCTTTCCCCATAAGACACAGTTGCAGAGAAACGGGGTTCAATGCCAGTCATATCTCTAGAGGGGACTGTGGACCACCAAGGACCCCAAAACACCTCCCAATTTTTTGGGACCTCTCCACCAGATGACAGCACATGCCCCATAGTGTTGAATAAGACCCAAAGAATCTCCTTCCTGAGCAGGCATCTAGACATTCCCACAATGATTTTGATATATACAACATGATGAACTCTTTTTTTCATGGGTTTCCACCCCCAGCAAATCAAGACTGTGACCATTAGTCCAGCCACAGACATCAAAATTGCAGTGATCAACTCTTGTCTCTTTACCCATGGTTGATGATATCCTTCCCCTCTATCTATCTATCTATCTATCTATCTATCTATCTATCTATCTATCTATCTATCTATCTATCTATCTATCTATCTATCATATATCTATCATCATCTATCTCTCTATCTATCTATCTATCTATCTATCTATCTATCTATCTATCTATCTATCTATCTATCTATCTCTGTCCTTTCTTTCTTTTTTTCTGTTTTTTAAACTTGTTTATTTTCTTCATGGTATTCTCATACTTTTCTAGAAACGAACCAAAGCAGCTGCTACCTCCTTTCCATTGCAGTCAAATTGTTTTAAAACAAACCTGCCTCATTGGCACTGGTCAATCCGTGTTGTTTCACTCTAATCACCCCAAGGGATTAATTAACAGGAAGTTCAGCTCCCCTGTCTCACAGGCAGGTCATTACACACAAAAAAATCTTTTTCATTTTCAAGGCCACTGCTGTTGGCTGTGCTCAAAAGGGCAGGACTTCCCACGCCGGACAAAATTCCACGTAGAATGTACGCAAAGTGACCAGGCACCAACTTTTTCCCAGTTATCTGACACGTGGGATGTGTGAGCATTAAAAGAAGATAGAAATGATGGCTGTGACAGCCAAGGTGCCCTCATCCATGATCCAGCACCTGGCAGAGCCCACATCACCACACCATTCCACTGATGTGGCACGGTGCAGGGGGGTATTGGTGTGATCAAGGCCGCTTGCTGCTGATCATAAACAAGCTTAGAGAAAAACATGGTTGGTGTCTGCATAATCCTCCCTTACTGAGTACCCCAAGGGAATGAAGGGATTAAAGGAAAAACAAAAAAGGAAATTAGCTCAGCCAAGGTTTGAATGCAGCTGGAGAATCAAGGATGCAAGTGAGAGAATGCTACAATTAAGTTTGCTCAGGCAACCTTTATCCACTCATTGTTCATATGTTTCCATAGCTCAGACAGAACCTCCTTTTTCCATAGGTAATTTCCCCTTTAAATTGTGCAGAATAGATCTCCTGAGTAACAAAGTGATATGCAGTTATGTCTGCAAAATGCTGGACAATCTTTCTGCATCTGTTGAAAGGAGTGTAATAAACAGAGCAGACTTCAGGAAGGGAATGAACAATATCCTCCTAAGTGTTTCTGCATGATGTTCAGTGAATTACTCCAAGGAGCATTTTTACAGGCCTTGACCAGTTCAGACCTTCTCATTTTCCAGCTGGTCAGCTTGCAGTGTGGATAGAAGCTTTGCAAAGTGCTGATCACTCACTTTTGCAACTGTAGTTGGTGGGATAAATAATTTTAATATCAACCTACAGAGAAATTAGTGGGATACAGGTCTTGAATGTTAATGGACCATGTCATGCTGACAGCAGTGTGCAACTACATTTCTAACCCTGGGCCTACCTCAGGATGTTATACAGACCTATACACAAAGGGCTTAGCAATGCCAAGTTTCCTGAAAAGTCAGGTCATGTATCTCATACTGAAAACTAAAATTAACAATCAATTTCCTCCTCAGTCTCAATTGTCTCATCTTTAAAAAAAATAAAAATGAGACTAATAGGAGAACCTTTGCTCATATGAGTAGAATTAAAGTTTATTAAAGGCTGTGAAACACTCACCAAAATAAAAAAAAAATTATACAAATAGTGACACTCAGAAATGGAGATAAAATTAGTGATGAGAAAGATTGCTTTAGTTTCAGCATTCCTGTCTGACTTGCCTTTAGGATCCTGTGGATAACAAGGTGTACAATGATTTAAAGAGGACAATATGGTTTTGTGAGAGTGGGTGTTGAGATGGCTCTGCTGACCTGCTCCTAACTTGAGGCTTTTTGTTCTTGTAAGGCTTTTACAGGAGCAGACCCACTTTTGGGGAAGAGAAGCATGAAGCGGATCCTGGACATCTCCTCCTCCTTAAAGGTCATCAGCACGTACCCCACTGGTACCCTGGGAATGTAGGATGCTCATTCTTCTTCTTCCTAAATGTGCCCCTCTCTCTGCTCTGCATGAACAATTATGAAAATTAAATGGTTTTGTTTTTTCATAGCAGAGACATATGAGTAGCACATATGAAAGCAACTCTTCCTTTGCCATTTGTTTTGATCCTTTCTACTAAAGCATCATTTTCTGGGGATTTTTTTTCCCAGGCATATCATTTCTGGTATGGACAGTTTCAGGTAGAAGGGAGCTGTTTTACAACTGTCAGCTTAAGTAACTTTTCCATCATTTTTACTATACCTTCTGATAGGGGTTTTTTTGGGGTTTTTTTTTCCACAAATGATACTTCTCTCCTTATAGGAGAGTTGGCACCTCTTTACAGCTGTTCTTGACTTTTTTTTGTGATTTCTGCCAAGCCAAATTTCACAGTATATAGAAGCAATAAATTCTGTCCCCTAATAGATGGTTGGAATTGGAATAGATGTTTCAATTTTAACCTCTACCCCCATCAGCATTAAGAAGTGACTGCTTGCCAATATAAACCCCACAGTTACCACAGCTGTTTTCCTACTCAAATGTTGACTAAAGATGAGCTTCTCAGACAACATTAAAGGGACAAATGATAGCCTGTTAGAGAAATTACTGCATTCTGCAGCAGCAGTGTTCCCTTCTGAGCGACTTGTCCCTGAAGCTGGAGCAGTAATTAAATCACTGTAAGATCTGTGTATAAGATAGTTCTCATAAATACCCTGGTATTTGCCTGTGTGATCAATTTAGCTTTGTCATTGTCATCCCCATGGACCTGCACTCAGCCACATCCTGCTGCTGTTGTATCCAGCTGAACAGAGATGGAAGTTGAGGGGCATTAAGTGTACCTGGTCTCCCCCTCCCTCTTCACCCCAGTTGTGCTATTCCTACCTCATCTTAGCCTCTTGAGTGGAATTTCTGGTAGGAGACAGGCACACTGAAACTAAAGCAATCTTTCTCATCACTAATTTTATCCCCATTTCTGAGTGTCACCATTTACATAATTATTTTTTTTTAATGTATAGACACAAAGAAACACCAAGAGTATACAACCACTACAATTGGAAACATCTGTCAATGTGCTGAGTACCCTAAAATTTGATAATTTTTTATCCATAGTCTGTATTGGCTTCTTGTTCACTTCCTCTGTCCTAGTACACACTTGTACACACACACCCCCCTGCATCTAGGTGCTCCCCAGCATCAGATCCCCATCCTGTTCTGCAGAGAGAACATTTCCTGTGAATATTCTCCTGGCTGATTTTGCTCCAGGATGTAAACTTCCAACTAATCCACAGCCTCCTCTGCCTACAGTAGCTTTTCACCCCCAAGTCACAATCCTTAGTGCCAGCTGTTGCAGACATCTTTTATGGAAAAATCCTTTCCTTAGGATTTTTCCTCCTGAGAAGCTGAGAAGCCTCAAGAACAAAATGTAAAGAATGGTTATCTGCTGCTGTGGAATGCAACAGGTGGAGCTGTGATTGGTCTCATAGAGTTGTTTCTAGTTAATGGCCAATCACAGTCAGCTGGCTTAGACTCTCTGTCTGAGACAGAAGCTTTTGTTATCATTCCTTTCTATTCTCAGCTAGCCTTCTGATGAGAACCTTTTCTTCTATTCTTCTAGTATAGTTTTAATGTAATATATATATAATAAAATAATAAATCAAGCCTTCTAAAACATAGATCCTAGTCTCTTCCCTCATCCAAGAACCTCCATGAACACCGTCAGCTTTTGTGTGACTCAGAGTGGTGTTTTGTGCTCTTCTGACCTTTCCCAGGCAGCTTTGGCTGCTCTGTTGCTGAGAGATCCAACTGGGTTGCTACTCACCTGTTTTCTGGTAATTCTCTACACCAACAGCTTATACTGTTACCCTTTATTACAAAACCAATTATCTCTCCTATAAAATCAATAAAAATATGGGGCTATGGATTAAGAGGCCAGGAAATGGAGATGGGATAGAATATCAACTGTATTTATTCATACATTCCAGACACTCTTGGCTCAGATATTATTCTTAATTATGCATCATCTTCTGAGGGATCGCTTTGCTTTATCATAGTGGGTATTGACTCAAATTTTACCCATCCCCCATAAATTTGTTGAAAAGCTGTAAAATAACTAAGGACTAACTCTAATATGATTACACTTTGATTTAATCCTGTTCCCAACATGGAGATGCTAAGTTCTGAAAAAGAGCTTTCAGCTGCAATCTGTAGGATTTATCTCTGAGTATGCAGGGGATACAATTAGGTGAGCAGTATCCATCTCCTCCACTGTGCCATTTAACCCCCAGAAAGTCCTTTTACTTCAGGCACAACTCTGCATAGCTGTCACAGCACTGTGTAAAAGAGCTGTTCAGTCTCTGCTGATTTCTTTGGGATTTGCTGGCAATCAGATTTAGCTATACACCCATAAACTCCCAATCTCTTGGCGTGGTCATCCTGTTGCAGCTCCCTCCATTTTTCAGCCAGCAAGGACCAGAAATGCCAGGGGGAGGGAATGTTTGACATAGCACTGCAGCCATCTGTCCAGCTGAGTTAGCACTGACAGAAGATCAGGATAGAAAATACAGAGAGGTTCTCTCCTCCTTTGCTCCACAAAGGGGTGTTTCTAGAAATAACTTGCTTTGATTTACTGAAACAGAATGATAAAGCATTTTGCAGATTTTAAGTCCTGCAATAATGAAATTCCAATAACCCCTCCAGCTGAGAAAACCTGTCTTGTAAACAGACTTTACATTAATTTAGGTGATGTACAAATTTACACTGTAAAGAAAAAAAAAAAGGAGAAAAAGAAAATAAACAAAATAAAAACTAAATTGCATAGCCTATTTTAGACTGCAGCACAAAAGATTAATTACATATTGCTCCTATTTCTCAGTTCTCTGAGAACCACGGCAGTAGACAATTGAATACATCTTTATGTTTTGCTCAATAAATGGAATTGCTGCCAGTGCTTAAGATTTTGTTATGTTCATAAAACATCCAGCCTATTGCACCATGATTTTTTCAATGGAAAAAAATTCTAAAACTCAGAGGCTAAGCAACAAAAAACCCAAACCAAAAAAACACCCTGCAGACATCCATACTCTCAAACATGTTTATTTCCTCTATTTTAAATAAATAATTTCTTATCCTAACCCATTATCACTCCAAGAATTTAGATAGATTTCAAAAACTTAAATCAAACAGCTGAATATGAAAATATAAAGCCATCAAAACCTTGCTAAAAATCTTGTCAGATTTACACAGGCAAAATCAGACCTAAGAATTTTGGTGGATTCAAAACAAAGAAATTAGAAATTGAAGGAGGTTTTGGCCCATTAATTATAGCTGTGCAACTCTGGATTATACTGAGCAGATCTCTGGGAGCCCCAATTCTTGTATGGAGAGATCTGGCATTTCAGATAGGATGATTCACATTCACACCAGTGATAAGCATTTGCACAGGTAGTAGTGGCTCCCCACAGTACACTCAGGGCAGACAGAGTCCATAAATGGCTTCTTTATCTTAGTGCCTTGTACAAATTTCCACACTTGTGACCCCAGAGCTGATGCACCCGAGTAGTTTTCTATTTTCAGTGAAGGAAGGTGTGCTGAAAGTTATCTTGTCCTTATTGTAGACTGTCCTTTCTATTTATCAGTCAATTTACTATTTTAAAATTATTATTTAAATATGTACAACTTAGCTGTTTCTGGAGACTATCTCCCAGCATTTTAGAGACAGGATTAGAAATACATTCAAACAGGTGTGGTGCAGGCAGAGGAAATTTGAAATCATGATGAACACACTCCAATTAAAATTTAATTTTGCCAATAGACTATGTTGAATTTTCAGTCTTTAGTGATGGTTGATATGATATTGAAGGTTAATTTGTATTTCAGGTTTGCCCATTTTTATGTTATTCATGTTCTTGTTGTGCAGGGATTTTGTAATAAAAGAAATGTTTGTCAGAAATAGCTAATAACACTAAGTGCATCACAGGCAGGTTTTTACCATGAGACACCTTGGCTGTGTTAATTTCCATGACTGTAAAATTCCAAGTTAAATGAATTTCAGGGTACAATGAATTTCAGGAGGTCTAGAGTCTCACCTTGTACATGGAAGAAAGGAGAGGCAGGAGGGAGTGAGTGAGGGAGGAAATGTGCTAAGCAAAAATATCTGTCATCTCTGCTTATCTCTTATCTCCAGAGGGCCAGTAAGTGACAAAGCAGGAGTACAGACCACGTGGGACAAAGAGAAAGTGAGGAGTGAAAAATATTTTCTTTGGAAGGGCTAGAAAAATCTCACAGAGGGGAGCTACAGATCTGCATATTTAAAGCCTGCACAAAGCAGCAGTTGTGCAGGGAAAATGAGCAGCTTTGTGGATCTGCTTGGGAAAAGCAGCAGCCTGGAGGCACCTGAGAGCCCTGGTCCTGAGCCAAGCAGGAGAAAAGCAGCAGTGGCTGAGTGCCCATCCATGCACATCCAGAGGTGATGGATGGACCTGTTGGATTTTTAGATTTTAGCTTTGCTGTGGAGAAGTCAGAGTGCTGGGTTGCTTTGTCATGTGCACTGCTCCACCAGGATCTGTGCTGTCCAAATGAGCTAATTTGAGGTTCACTCTCCAACATTTGCCTGATATTGCTTAAAAGTCAGCATTTCCTGATACCAAACACCCTCTATCAGTTCAAAATGTTGGGGTTAGGATTAATAAATCCCCCTCACTTTTATATCCACAATTTTTTCTGCTGCCAGAAGTTCATGAATAATTGTATTTAGGCAGTTTCATTGCACTGTTGTTAGCAGAAAGGGTCATTTGCACTGAAAAACCTTCTTTCCTCTATAAAACCTGTTTTACTACCAAAAATTGAACAGTGGCCATTTAGTCCTGCTGAGGGTGGAAATGCACTTTAAAACATGACATTAATTTTTAATTAATGAAATTACTTTCATATGTCATGGAGATACAAGGGATTCTGCCATCTTCACTACTATGAATATATATATATATAAACTAATTAAACTTTCTTTCTGAGGTGAATATGAAGTTTAATAGATGAAACAGAGCAGGTCACTAGCTGACTACTTTCTCATTTAATTTTGTATGATGCTGCAAAATTTAAATCTCCGTTGGAAATACAGCAAAGCTTGAGGATCTTCAAAGCTAAGAATTTGGTTTTCACCTCTTTTAAGTTTATAAATAAAAATTTAAGGGAGCTCTCATTAGTTATTTTGCATAGTTCAAGCCTGGGTCATGTTTTGTACATGTAATATAATGCAAATACCAAATTTGGAAGATTTATAAACAATTGCTTCATTTTGAATGGCTTATAAATATACCCCTTACTTTTTTTTTTTCAAAGTTATTTGAGGACTGTTCATGATCTACTATTTTCTTACTATAAATTAGTAATATCTTTAAAGACAAGTTAGGTCATTAATGTAAATAATATTTGCTTCCAGATGCTGGAATCAGATAAATAGCTGAGAGTGGGTAATGTACAGACTTAGAAGCTGACCACACTATTAATACTTTACTTGGCGCATTCCAGCATGCTGGTTGTGCTTTGGTTTTAGGTGAAATTCACTTCGTGACCTCATGTGATTAATAGATCAATAAAAAATTGAATTGGTGCAAGTGGAGGTCAGTGAACTGAAGTTTGCAGGACAGAACTGACCTATGTGGGGTAGGATTGTAGGAAATACATAAAACATTTGGATAAATTTAGATTCAGGGATGGACAGTGATATAGCTTTGATGGCAGCATGAAGATTCAGGAGCAACATGACCTCAGTGCATAAGACCAGCATGGAGGCCAAATATTCTGGTGGCACTGCACCAAGCTCTGTTTCTAAATGCTGCTGGCACCCAACATCAGCATTTCATGGTGTCAGCCTTGGGAGGAAGAACGTTTGAGTCTGGTACCAGCCAGGCAACTGCTTCAGGCTTGCACATCCTCAGGCAGCACCTGGCCATCTGCTGTGGGCCAAGGAGAGGTGGAATGAAAATTTCTTGGGTGTAGTGATGTTTTTACACATTTCATTAATGATGTTGGATTCCTGTCCAGTTCCTGAAGAGAGAGGACATTTTATTTCACCCTGTAGTTAGTGAATTTTTTTCACCCTTTGCCAGTGGAGATGTTGCCACTCTCATTGAACAGCAGCTCCTGACACCTGCAAGAGCCATGGGCACTGCTGGTCCTCCCTCTGAGACAGGTGAGCCAGAGACAAAGCATGGCTGGAGGACTAGGCTCAACCTTTTTATCCTCCAGTGCATTCATCCAACTTGTGCAGATGGCACGTGGTGAAAGCCACCATCACCATCTGCTGCCACTCAGAAGTGAGCATTTCCACTTGAGGGTTGGTTCCCCTCCTGAGGCACTCCGGTGTGTTTTGCACAGCCACAAGCCATCCATGCAAAACATTTATGTTGGATTCAGGTTGGCCCTATATGTTACAGGATAACAGGACTGCTGGAAGCATTCATGTCAATCTGTAAAGCTTCAATCTTGCCAGGAAATCTTGATTGCTTTCTTTGCCAGAATGATGAAATTAGCAGGGAAGGCAAAGTGTGGCTTTTTCAGCTGAAGAGAAGCATTTAATCAGTGTGTCATGATACCCTGTTCTAAGAATTATTTTAATTGCCTTAGATAGGAACAGAATCATGTGGGTCAAGAATTAGCTGAAGGGCTATAAACAAAGGATTGTGCATGAGAAATCATCGTGCTGAATGCAAAGTAGAGAGGGAAGGGGTTTTCCTCTTTGTACAGCTCCAGGGTTCAACTCCAGAGCCACCATTTATTTTCTAAAAAAACACTCACTCAGGACTTTCAGGGTTGTGAAATCATAGAGAAGTGAGAAAGAACTCACCAGGCCAAGGCTCCAACTCACAAAAGCCCAGAAAAAGGTGACTCAATGCTCATCAGTTTCAGTTTGGGCAGGTGCTTAATGAAATCCATTTCTAAGGCTTTTTTCCATCTCTGTCTTCTGAGTCTTGTGGTCCTTTACGTGCTCCACGTTAGAGGGGAGCAAAAGCCTGCTCTCACAGACCTGCTCATCAGGAAAATGGGGAGTTGGAGTGGAAGCTAATGCCAAATGGTTCTCCCTCCTCTTCAAATCCGGCCGTTCCCGCACAACAGTAGAGAGTGACAGGCGTGGAGAAACATGGCCAGCTGGAGTGCAACAAAACTGGCAAGTGGGGTGGCATTTTCCCAGGCAGGAAATATATTGGAACATAATGTTGTTTTTCAGAGTCAGGAAAATGCCACCACAGGAGGAGGATGGCTAAAGAGCGACTAGAAAACCACGGAGAGGCACCTCTTGTCAGAGTTGTCTTTTTAAATTGTGGACTTGTTGCAGAGGGGACCTGCAACCTGACCTCTTTTATGGGGCAAACACAAAGTTGTGTTTAAAATCAGCATCATTAAAGAGTCAAATTTAAAGTCTCTTCAGATGGAGCCTGCTGTAAAGCAGCTGGAAACCTTAACAGCTTTGTATGAGGTGAACACCCAGCAGTTGTTTCCCTCTCCAGCCTCTTTCACAGGGGTGTGGAGAGGATGGTTTTGAGCCTGCTGTGAATTCCATCCCATCAGACTTAGGGTTTGATTGAGAGCTGCTCCACACAATCTGATTTCTTTGGGATGTTAGGCACATTAAACTGTTTGCTGACCAAGCAGAAAACTGCCCAAAAGAAGTCAAACATTTGTCATTTTTGGATTTAAAAAATACAAAGCAAAACAAGGAATTCCTTCCCCACTTCCTATGGATTGGCAGGTGTTCAGCCATCTCCAGGAGAGCAGGGCTCCATCCTGAGTAAACCAGTTCCTTCTTCCCCCATATTAATATGCTGAGCATGACACCACAGGATGTGGAATATCCCTCTGGTCACTTGGGGTCAGTGTCACAAATCCTTGCTGCTGGAGGGGAATGAGAGGCAGAAAATGACTCTGTGCTGTGCAAGCACTGCTCAGTGATAATGAAGATATCCTTGTGTTATCGACACTGTTCCAGCACAAATCGAAAACACAGCCCCACACCAACCAATATGAAGAAAATTAACCCTATCCCAGCCAAAACAAGAGCAATGTGTTTGCTAGAGGACCAATACCTACTAGAGAGTAAAAAGATTTTGAAACCTAAATGGTTTCCTGGGTGATGCATGTCTGGAACTCTAGATTACGAAGTCACAGAATATGTTGAGTTGGAAGAGACTTACAAAGATCATTGAGTCCAGCTCTTAGTCCTGCACAGGACTGGAATGCTGCCATGTACCTGAGGGTGTTGTCCAAATACTTCTTGAACTCTCTCAGGTTTGATGCTGTGGCCACTTTCCTGGGGAGCCTGTTCCAGTGCCCAACCACCCTCTGGGTAAAAAACCTTTTCCTGACATCCAAACTAAACCTCCCCCAACACAATTTCAGCCTATTCCCTCAGTCCCACCACTGGCCAACAGAGACCAGTGCCTGTCCCTCTCTTCCTCTCATGAGGAAGTTTTAACTCAAGAGGTCTCCCCTCAGTCTCCTCCAGGCTGAACAGACCAAGTGCCCTCAGCTGCTCCTCATACAGCTTCCCCTCAAGGCCCTTCACCATCCTGTGACCCTCCTTTGACACTTTCTGATAGTTTAGTATCTTTCACCAGCACTCGAGGTGAGGCTGCCCCAGTGCAGAGCAGAGCAGGACAATCCCCTCCCTGGCCCAGCTGTGCCTGATGCTGTCCCTGATGTCCCCAGGACTGGCCTGGCCCTCCTGGCTGCCAGGGCACAGCTGACTCACATTCAACTTTCCATAGGCCAGAAAAGGCCTCCAGTTCCCCTTCCATGATGCTGCTCTCCAGCCACTCGTTCCCCAGACTGTACACACAACCAGGATTGCCCTGTCCCAGATGCAGAATCTGGCACTTTCACTCGTTGAACTTCACATGGCTGGTGATTGCCCTTCTCTCTAATTAATTGAGATCTTTTTTCAGGGTGTCTCTGCCTTGGATGGAGCTGACAGCTCCTCACAGTTTTGTATCATCTGTGAACTTGCTCAGTATCCCTTCCAGTTCTGTGTCCAGGTCATTTATGAAGATGTTGAAGAGCACAGGGCTGAGGATGGAGCCCTGCAGAACTCCATTAGTGACAGGTCACCAGTCTGATGTCCCCCAGCCACTGCAACCCTTTGTGCCCAACTAGAGAGCCAGTCACTCACCCATCCCATGCTGTGTTTGTCCAGCTCTGGGATGGCCATTTTACCCAGAAGGATCCTGGGAGAGACAGGATCAAAACTTTACTGAAATCCAGAAAGATCTGGACATTAACTCTCTTCCCTTGGTCAGCTGGTGGGCTGCCTTGGCACAAAAGGAAACCAGGTTTGGTAAGCAGGACTTTCCCCTCATGAAGCTGTGCCAGCTGTGACCAATAGCTGTGTTGTCTTTTTCAATGCCTCCCAGAATAATCTCCTCCATAACTTTACTTGGCCAGTGGGAGACTGACAGCCTGTAGTTTCTGGAATAATGCATGTGGTAATGAATTTCAATCTAAACCATTAAGCACACCAGTTTTGTTCTATCTGCTGCCATATGAAAGTAGCTTCAGTACTTAGAAAGCTTGTTAGTGGTGTAGTGGATGTTAATCAAATCTAACATTCAGCTTCAAGTGACAATGTTACCACAGCCTGAGTCTTTCATTTTCAGGTTTATGTGACAATTTGAATACTATGAGTTGCTTGTTACTCAGTCTCTAAGGAAGATTCCAGTTTTCACACCTTTCTTAAAGACTATACTTCTTAACTAAAGCCCACTAATATGCTGGTGAATGTTTTTTTTTTCCTGTGGAAAAGGTGACTGAGCATCCTCACATCATAAGTTCCATCACAACCTTTAGATCGTTTGCATTTTGTGCTACTGCAGGATTCTCTACTGCTGAAAACAAATGCATTGATGGCATTGTTTAGATGAAAGATAAAACTCTCATTTCACACCAGCTTAATAATGTGAATAATCTGAATGTGAGTCAGTATGGTTGGGGTCTTCGATTTAGCCTCATCCTTTTTTTTTTTTTTTTGCCGTGGGTATGCACAATGAGTAGCTTTGCATGACCAAATAAAAGCTGTTTTGCTACCTCTCTGTAGCAAGAGACATCCTGGAAGAGTGGCACACACAACTTTTCTCCATTTGTGCATCCATCCTGAGCGAGCAACAATCTGGCCCTCAAGATTATAGTGGCAGTCATGGAGACTAATGTAGCGCCTAATGTGTCATCTGGCCTGCAAATGGATATTATTTAAACAAAGCAGAAAACAGCCCACAGCCAATTTTCACATCTTTGGGCAGGCAGGGAGGGGAGAACCAAGTCAGTCAGTGAGCATTAAAACTAATGATGCCTGATGGGTTTTTATCTCAGAGTCTCTCCACTATGATGCTGTGATGCCTGTTGAAGGGTGAGCTCATGCTTGAACCCTTTCCTCAGCAGGGTTGCTGATTGTAGACAAGTAGCATCTCTTGCCCTATTCAGCCACTTGTAGGAACTTAATAGCTTGATATCTCCTTGTCTGTCATATTTGATCAAAATTGGACAGGAGATTCTGAAGATATTTAAAAGGAGGATAGTAATAGACACACATATGCCTGCACACATAGAATAATCACATAAATGTCATTTCCTTATTACTCCAGAATAAAACCAGTCATCACTGTAAAAAACTGCATATAAGACATATCTCATCTGCTTCTGCTTCAAATCTGGGTCTTGCAGAAAGATTTTCCAATATGTTTAGGTACCTTCCTAATTCTATTAGAAGTTAATATTTAGTATCCTTATGCTCTCCAAGATTTTACCATCACATGTATTGCAATACCAAAAGCTACACCTTATAGCTTTAGAAGAAATATTTGCTTGTATTGTTTTATTTTTTTTTCATACTTACAACAAAAAATAAGGAAATATGTTTTGGATGTCCTTATAAGTATCATAATTAAATCCTATATTGTTTTATTAAAACTTTAACTACCATTAATAAACAGCTACCTACCTTAGACAAAATGCAACCATTTTTTCTAGTCCTGTTAGGTGTGAAAAATGTCCAGTGTTCCTGTCTGAAACAGTCTGTGGTAAACAGTACATGATGCAATTTCATTATATTCCTTCATATGTGTTAGAAGGGTTAAATAGTGTCTGGGACAAGCATTTCCAGCTGGACCTGCCTTTGAAGGTGAGACACTAATTCTCTCTATTTAGTGACAGCTCCCATGATTTCCTTCTGAAACTTTTCTTTTTGAGTGCATTTTATAAGAGCCAAAAATTTCTAATGAAAATTTTGGATTTTGTTTGAAATTATGAAAGTTTCCATCCCTCATATTTACCAGGAAAAGCTTAATGCTAGTATAAACCTAAAAGAGGAATTTACCTGTGTTTTTGACCAGGACAACAAAAGGGTTTCCACCTGCTTTCGCTATTTGAGGAGCTCATTACTTTCTTAATGCTTTTGGCAGCACTTCCTTCACCGGGGACAGATGCTGGCATCATAATATCTCCACAAAGTCTGGAGTAGAAACCATTCCTTGCTTCCTGAGCAATTCTTTTGTCCTGCACCTACAAGCAGATGCATCCCCCATTGCTCACATTGCCACTCCACCATGGCTCAGCCCCTCCTGGGCATCAGTCACACAAGTGCTCCATCAGCATTTGCTCATCCCACAGCATTGCCTCCGCTGCTCCAACTCCAGGAAAACAAACTGGATTTCTGGGTTTGCACATGAGCTCCTCTGGACAGCTGGAATTTGATGCAGGGTGTCTGAAGAGCTGCCTCCTGACTCAGGTAGGGGGGTACGTGTCACAAATAATGATTGCTCTGAAGTTGGAGAGGATGTGATGGTTCTACTGTGGCTTGGAAAAAAATTAGCTGAAGTCCAACACTGCCAAAGCCACAGGCTTCAGGATAGCACCTGGATGCTTGAAGTGGAATCAGATCCCTCTAGAGCTAGGCACTGTTCAATCCCAGAAATTTTACTCCTTCTGACATTGCTCTAAGTCTAAAGGCAAGCACCTTATTCATTTGTATCTTTCTACAGAGAAAAACACTAAAATTAATGGCAAAATAACAACAATATAATGTGAAATCGCATTAAAGGGAAGATTAATTTTCTGACTTGATAAAATCTTTCCTATCCGGAGGTTCTTAAACTATTATCACACTCTACAGAAGGCTTGCATATGCTGACACCAAATTGTCAGAAAAGACATTGCTCTCATTATAAAATACATAAAATTGGCTCTTCATAACACTTTTACAAAGAAGCAATAATGTGCAGTTTATGAGAAGTAATGTAAATTATACCTGCAACCCATTAAGCTGCCTTTTGTTAAGAAGCTCTGAAGTGCTGATATAGTTTTGCTATCAGCAAGTCTGCCATTTTATTGCAGTTATTCATTGCCCACAGCAATTCAACAGAAAATTAATTAGCATCAGCCCACTATAAATCTCAACAGTATTAACTAAAATGCCAGTTCTGTAATCACTTTTCATTAAAGCCAAAAATACTAATTAAAATTGATTTTTGCCTGTGCTTTGGTAAACTGCTGCCAGTGTAAGGATCTCAGCAGTAATGCTGGATGAAGGGAGACCTTTGCTAAAGTGGATTTTATATATTGTCTTATCCCCTTTATAAAGATAACAATGTGTGAAAGGATAAGGGCTTTGGGAGCAGAAGCTGACAGGTTCCATGGAGAAGGGGAAAAATGTGAAATCATTAGTGAGTGTAACCTTATTAAAACTGCAATATGCTATATTTTCAATCTGGACTTTTTCTTTCTTTCAGGCAAGTGGCTATTAATACACCTCAATCAATAAGCTGTGAAGTGTTTTTTTTGATGAATTGTTCTAGCCATTTCAGTTGAAATTGAACAGAGATATGCCAAGTACTTTTGCCTCAGTATAGTCACCTTCTAGAGGCTTTTCATATGTCATGGGCAATCTCAGTGCTGAAGTTTACACAGGTTTTTGGAGATGAATTTGCAAGATTCAGACTTCTCTGCAGTGTAGAGTATGTGCATGTGTGTGAGAGATGCAGCTTGTTATTAATGGCAAATTTAAAACAAATTCCACTTTTGAACAGTACTTTAATACCTGGGCATTAAGCAGTACTGGAACCTTCTCATGCTCAGTTTTATGCCACTTACACAGTAGGGTCAGACTCAGTCAGCTGTTTATCCTGTGAGTAAACATTTACTTCAGCAGTGGGTTTTACTGATACTCCCTGGGATCTGAAAGCTGCTGAGATATGGGAATTTCGTATTTCTGTGTCTCTGCCTGTTGTCAGCTGGGGAATGTGCTAAAATAAAGTTAGCTTAAAGAAAAGTGAAGAATATATGTCATATGAAAGAAGAGCACATATTTAATTTTTTGATAAATCTGTTTTTGTAGTTAACAGACTTGCATTACCAAGTTTCTGCCTCCCTGGACTTGATCACTTCTTTATTTTTCCTTTCAGGTCACCACTCTCCTAATTCTGCTCCTCACCTAACTCTGTGCTTCAAAGCTGTTTGGCTTCCCTTTCTAGCCCTTAATACTATTTTTTTCCTGTAGCCTCAGTCTTCCTGCCCTGCTCGTAGTCCAAACCATAATTTCAGGCAGGTTTAGCTCAGCCAGTTCAGCCTATATTCCTTTCCCCACTGTGTCAAAGCACACTCTTGCTCATCTCAGCTCCCTGTGCAGCATCACATGATACCCAAGCTCACAGCAGTACTGCTCCCCTACTCCCATTTCTCCCTCATCCTCACCCAAAAATTACTCTCTGGCCAGTTTCTTATGCTTGGCCATGTCTCCTTCTGGATCATTCCTGATGGGGGCTCCTTCTTCTGGAATTGCTTTGTCTGTTCCCTTTCAAGTATTTCCCTCTGCAGACTACTGATCCCTCGCAAGTTTTCATCTCAGGTATCCCTGCTCTAACATTCCCCGTCTCTCCTGAGGCTAGAGTTGTTCACAAATCCATCCCCTGCTGTTACAGAAGTAAAATTTTGTCCTTTTCAGTATTTTGTTTGGAGCTGGTTGCCATGGACATGCTGCAGATACATTTCTCTTTAAAGGCTCAAAAACTCTGAAGGCATTGCCTGAAAATAACTTGTTTTCACGAGGAATGTAAAATGTTAAAGGTGTTGTCACAATTTCATCATATTATAATGAATGAATGGATGTAGTGGATGTTATCACATCTGTGTATAGCTCTTCTTTGCATAATTTCCCTCTCCTATTGCAGTGTGAGCAATATTCTGGATCTGCTGTTTCTGCTCCAGTTATAGTAACTCAGATATGCTAAATGTGTAATCATAGCCTGGAAACAAACATAAGAAGTGTCAATGCCAAGGATTTAATTATAAAATACATCAAACAAAACTATTTTAAATTTTTTTTTTCTGAAATGGGTCATAATAAATTAAGTGCTTAGACTAATAATAAGAAAAATCAGCAATACATTTGACAAGCAGGAGAGATTGCTTCAATTCCAACCCAGTGCATTTTCTAAATTTCCAATACTTGTAATGAAAAATAAAAAAACCAGTCATATTTTCTTACAACTGTGCCATAAATTGGGGATATAATCTCATCATGCATCTGCTCCATTTGCCATCAATTAGTTTGATGAAAACAGGCTAAAGCTGTGCAGTGATCAGCAGCAGAGATTAAAAACACTTCAGTTTTGATTATGCTTCTTGCCTTACCCATCCAACCACTGGCTATGGGGCACCACTGCCATTTGTTACAGCTCTGATAAAATTTTAATGCTTATCATTTCCATTTTCAAAAATGTTATACTGTAATTTTTTCCATGTAATACTTATTTTCAATACACAAGAAGACTAAAATTATGTCTAGCACTGATCAAAAAAGTAAAAGCATTTAATTTAATTATTTAATTATTTATAAAAAGTTACAAGTTAAAAATTGTAATTAGTTAAGAACATGGTCATCTCACTAAAGCACAGCTTTCCACATGAGATATTCTTCTTATGTTCAGAACATTCTACTGAAATTATTAATATTTTTTCATACCAACCTAAAATAAACTTTGCTTTGCCATCAAAACAGCTCAGAAAATTAATAGAACATCTTGGGTTGCATTGATGCAGTACAGCTAAGAAAAAATAGGAAGAAAAAAAAGAAATTAAGAAGAAAGTAATTTCAATATTGTAAGTAACATCAATTCCTGTTTTCAGCCAGATAGGAATTTTTCCTGAATTGAAATATTGTAGTGACTTTTAGAATTATTTGAAGACTATTTCTCAGTTCCAGTTATTAATCAGCAGCGTATAGAAGAAGTTCATAGTAAACTTCATACTAAACCTGCAATAAAGGCATATCCAAAGTAAATACCCTTGGACAAAAAAGCCTGTAAGTTGTAAGAGGTCTAATTAAAAAAATGTATATTTGCAGCCAGTTTCAGGGTCTTTTCCTTTTTTTCCTTTGGTTTTTTGTTTGTTTTTTCTTTTAGTTGGGTTAGATATATATATAAAAACCATAGATATATATACATATATAACCCATATATACAAATATATATATACACACATTTATGCATATATACATATATATATAAAACCATATATATATATATAAAACCATATATGCATATATAAAACCATATATGTATAACCATATATATCCCATATATGTGTATATATATATACACACACACACACATATATACGTGTGTATATATATGTATATATATTCTGATTTCATTAATCATGTGCCTTCTCTTAATGTGAGTCATAGAATCCTAGAGTGGAATGGGTTGGAAGGAACCTTTAAACATCATCTTTTACAACCCTCTGCCGTGGGCAGGGACACCTTTCCCTATCCCAGCTTGCTCAGAGCTCACTCCAACCCGGTCATGAACATGTTCCCTTTCCTCACCATCCTCACAGAAAAGAATTTTTTCTAATATACAGTCTAAACCTATTCTTTGTCAATTTGAAGCCATTTCCCCTCATCCTGCCACTCCAGGAACTTGCAAATAGCCTCTCTCCATCTTTCTTGTGGGCTCACCTCAGTGGAAGGCTGCTACAAGGTCTCCCCAGAGCCTTTTCTTCTCCAGGCTTATTATTTAAGTAGTGCCACAGCACAAGAAAATAAACTCATCTTTTCTTTACATTTTTTATCCTAAAAGGCAAAACCTTGAGGCTACAGTTAGATATTAAACCCATCCCAATTTAAATGAATAAATCTCCATCATCTGGAGCCCAAAATATCAAACTGCTCTTTCAAGCTGCAGTTGCCCCTATTCAAACATATTTAATTGGCACTGCACTTTAACACATCCTTAATAAAGTAATGATAAATTTTATTCTTTATAGGTTCATGGATTTCTGTTGTTTCTAAGAGCTGAGAAAAGCCTTCCTGGATGAGATCAAGCATTGCACAAAACCTCTTAGTAAGAAAACAATACCAATCCACTGCCAAGACCTTAAGTGTCTGCTATTAACTCCTCATCAGATTTGAAAGCACACATTATTTTGCATCCAAAAAAAGAAAAAAAATGTGGAAATGGTCCAAATTCACCTTAGATGTCACTTCATAGGCTTCATCAAATATTTGTTCAGCCATCATGGCAAATAAATTAATAGATTTTTTAGCTCAGCCGGCATTTTGCACTTCAGTTCAAATACTCTGCAATTATTTTAACTCTGGGTTGAAAAAAATAAAAATCTCATCTTTCTAGCACTTATTTTAAAAGGAAGGAGTGAGGCACTGTGAGAGAAGTGAATGTCATTGGTTAAATATCCATTGGGAAGTTAAAAACTGGTGATCAAAACCACAAGACTCTTCTTTATGTCTGTATTTTCAGTATGATATTCAGTGATGGAATTCTTTCTTGTCACATCTTTGTCAGTTTCTTGTATTCTCCAAAGGAAGGAAGTTGCAAAATGCAGTTTTGCTGAAGATGATGAGGATGCTTATGGCCCTGAAGAAGTCCACAGGCCTGAACTGGCCCTCCAGAAGATTTTTGCATCCTGAAAAGGTGAATTCTCACTCTTTTTGTAGGGCGCGCTCCTGTGACAGGAGCCTGTCACATCACAGACAGCTCATTGAATTCTGACAGATTTTGCATGTTGGATTTATGGGAAACAACACAACATCAGGTATTGGGAAGAAACACTGAAATATTCCGCACTGGTCACAGCTTCATGCAGCACTGGAGATTTCTTATGTATAGATTTTTCATAGCTCTAGACCACACAAAATTAATTAACTAAACAAATCAATAAATAATTTAGCCTAAACTGTTTCAGAATGCTGCTGAATTTCTGAAACAATTACAGATGAGAGAAAACATTACTCATATACAGTGCTATAGAGGCCTTAGTACCAACTGTGAATATGGAGTTATTTTCATAAAAAAGCAAATTTCAGCATTTTTAAAAACTCTTCTGAATTTTTCTCTTGACTCACTCAGAATTATCTCAGTCATGGTAATGGATTTCAATTCATCCCTGGACAGTTGTCATCCAAATAATGAAAAAAGATCACTTTCTGAGACTCAGGTAACAAAAAGCCAATAATGTGGACTTGGTTGTCCTTCACTACTTCTTACATTTTACACTCTCAATAGGTTCTCATCCACTTTCTGCTGTTGTCAGAGGCCCTACGACTCCTCCAGGTGAAATGGCATTATCTAATGGCCTTCAGAAAGAAATGTTTCAAGACATCAAAAATTATGAGAGGAAATGTCTGCCCTCAGCACACTGACAGCTGAGGTCATCTATCACTGCCAGTAAAGCTTTTATTTTTTGTATTCTGGCCCAAATCCAGACTGTGCCAGGTTTGTGAGATTAGTTTTGATTAGATGATATTATAGTTGGCCTTCAGTTACCTCCCCTTCTTGCTCATCTTTAGCAACCAAAAATCAGAAGTGTGGTCACAAAGGCATAAGATTGGTTATTGCTGTTTATATTTTGAGGTTCATTTTGGTCAAGCTGTTGATAATAATTATTAAGGCTAGAAGCTTACATTAAAAAAAAATATAAAAAATAGAAAACATCTAGTCACATGACTTCTGTAAGACTCTCTTCTGTAAGAAGCTAATTAATTAGAGTTAGACTCAGGAAAAATCCTTCAGCATTGGTGTGACAGAATAAATCTTCCATGGCTGTAGCTTCTGAAATCCTGCTTTCAGTGTTGCTTGTGAGCAGAAGCCTGGATATACTTGAGGAAGGATTATTGTAACATTTCTCATCCGCTTGTATGGGGAAAAAAAAAAGTAACAAAAGTGAATTTATTGCTATCAGATATCCAAATCAAATAAACTGGAGAAATCCACAAAATAATGTGTATCTTGTTCCTCTCATGGAAGTTCTTCCTTTTATAATTGGACTTTGACATTAATCAATTTTGTCATTCCTACCTTTTACATAATCTTTATGACTCAGATCTTAAGATCAGATTGGAAATAAAATACAAAAAACCATTAAAGGGTACCCTTGGATAGTGAATATTTGAATAAATGGATAAGTCTTCTGAAACTAAAACTCTTGAGTGAAACAAAGACGTGTTTTGTTCAGCTCTGAAAAAGCTAAAGAATATTATTTTTTACCACAGATACCAAAACAGTATCTGTGTCTGTCTGGATGTTTTTTATCCTTAACATAAATCCTACCTTGCTATCTAAAAGGCTTCTGGGTGGGTCTACAAAGAATGAGAAAATTAATATACACTGAGAGCCTGTGAGGAATAATATACCCCAAAAGGCGACAGTTCACCTCACTTTATTTACAATTAGAGAAGCAACAATTAAAACACTAATGGTTTCCAAGAGATGGCCAACATTGGCCTTTTTTTGTTGTTTTTAGAGAGGTTGACATTTTTAGGAGAAAACCCACAGAAGCCACATCCACAGTGTGCAGCTGCAGTGTCCCTGGCCAGGGCCACGTGTGCATCCAGGGGGAAGGAGGATGAGGATGCTGAAGGCTGCAGTTCTCCCAAAGCACCTGGATTTTCTGCCACGCCCGGGTGTGATCAGCAAGATCCAGGTTGGAGTTACAGAGGGGTGAAATGGAAACAGGGAGCACTGTCAGCCTGCGTCCCGCAGCAGCCAGTTGGCCATGGATGTTTCATGGGTGTGTCACTTTCATTTCAAATGAGGGCACAGAGAATGTTTCCAAGCACCTGCCAGTTGGCAAGAACCAGCATGAAGAGATTTTAAATGGATTGTACTGGTATAAAGCCTCCACAGGGAAATGCAATGTAAAAAACATTGTTGTAAAGAACATTTCTCCCCACCATCTTTGGTCTAAAAACATAAAGAATGAGGATTTTACGCTTAAAGAGCCAACATTCAGACAGTTCTAATTATTTTATGGTTTGAATTGTAAGTAGTTCTGTTAGCAAGGGATGCAGCAAATTGATGTAGAGGGGAACGATGCTGAGCTCTCAGGGATGCGATGGATGCTCTCAGGTCACTGCAGAACACCCAGCCTGAGGAGCAGGATGCAAAAGGCACAAAAACCTCCCTCTCTGAGTGTCAGCAAACAGCCTGAGCGTGTTTTGACCTGTCAATAAGTGAATGTACCAACTGAATTGCTTGGATTTGTCTCATACTTGTGCCCTGTTGTCCTTTCAGAAACAGTGGAGCAATTTGTTCTTTCCGTTATCAACTCCAGATCCATTCACGCTTAAAGGATGTGATTAAATTACTAAGGCCATAAAATGTTGCAGTTTCAAAGAGGTTTGCTCAGATTATGTTTGCTGGAAACACAAGACAGGTTGTAAGCTGGTGTCAGCTGCTCAGAAGGTTCACTCACCACAAGGATGGGGTTGCTTTGTCACAAAAAGTGTAGACACGAAGGGATGTGCCCATGCTAGAATGCCATGAGATCCAGGAGCTACAGGGAAAAGAAAAACTACACCACATAATGAAGAAATAGGAGGAGATATATGATAGCAGCCATTCCAACTGCTATGACAGGACCATTTTAATTAATGACAAACCATTTTTTAAGTTTCATTTAAAAAAATCAAAACTATATGAAAATATTTACAGAAAATATGCTGAGTCAAACAGTTATGGGATGCCCCTCAAAAGACACATTTTCTAAAAGATGATTAATAAATCAAGATCAAACACCATTTTCCAAAATGAAAATAATATTTTTTAAAATATCAACCAGCTTCTTCATCAAAATGTTACGAAAATCAACCATTGTCTTTCACAGGAATTCAATCAGTCACAGAATCACAGAATCACAGAATAATGAGGTAGGAAGAGACCTCTAAGATCATCGAGTCCAACCTATGCCCTAACAACTCAACTATAGCACCAAGTCCTCTCTGTATTGGTGAAGAAACAGAGATTTTGGTTCTGTTCCAGTGACAAAACCATCCCCTTCTGTATTATACTGCTGGACTGCATGTTTGACAGCAGAATGCTGGACAAATCTAACCTCTGCTTGACACCACAGACCACAGGAGAACACAGCAGGTCTTTTCAGCTTCATGGGTTCAATAAATCTTGATTTGTTGCATTAATAATATTTGTTCAAATTGATCTGAACTTCCATGTAGACTGGGCTTGGGAATTCTCTGACAATGCAGATGACTCTTTTTATTTTATTTCAAGGATATGTACGAAAATTTACAGCATGTTAAAATAATACTAGAGGTTTCCAAATGAGAGTAGCAGTAACAGGACAGAAAACAGGTATCTGAAAGTCAAATGGGGACTGCATATATGTAACTGATTGTTCATTTTCACTATTTCTCTCTCTTTACAGCCATTGTGGTCAATCAGGGAACCACCCCCAAGAGTACCCCAGTACCTGAGCAGAACACAGTGCATCAACTATGTCATTTCAACCTTAACTCCACATTTCCTGACTCTGATGATGTGTAAGAAATCATACCCTTAGTCTAATTTCAGCAAATTTTCTTCATAAGAACATGCTTTTACATTCTGCTTAAGCATGGAATAGTAGAAAAAAGTAGAATAAAAGTGCTTTGAAGGATTGTGAATTATTAATAAATGGGGCTGAAATAGACAGAGATTTCTCTTCTCATTTCAATAATCATAGGGATTTTCTTACATTAACCCCAGTGTCCACTGTGAGCATTGCACAGATGAAGCATTTTGATTCTGAGGCTGTGCTTATTTCTGGCTCATTTGGGTTTGGTGATCCTGGAAACCCTGAGACTGGAGGTGCGTAACAGCTCCCTGCAGAGCCCAGTGTCATTGCAAAAGACAAACCTTGGTGAGCATCACATTTTCTTGTTACCTCTGGGTTTCATAGGAAAAGAGTTACCCTGTGCAATTTAATATCATAACTGTGCTTTTCTTAAGCCACTTTGGCAGAGATTCATCTCACTGACTTTAGACATCTAAAGGTGCACTGAAAATGAGAGAACATGAGTTCTCTGGGCTCCCTTGAGAGCCTGAGGAAAGCCAGGAACCTCTCAGCAGCACTTCATCACATCTGTATCACATCCTTACCTTGGCAAGGGATGAATCACCTGCCGGAGGTGCATGTGCCTCCTGACAGTGATTCATTTTAGCCCTGAACAGGCTGAAAAACTATCTGCAACCAGGTGTTTAACTTCTGGACAAGCTAAAGTAAGGTTGATGAATCCCATCTGAAAGCCCTAAGTAGCCTTTGCTGTTTATTTTGCTTATTTTGAGTCATAGGAGAAGGAGAGTTAATTCAGCTAAGACCCCATCTGGCTGTTGTCCCTGGTGGCTCCGTTTGATGTGCAAGTTATATATTTACCCACTTATATTAATGGTGCTGGTACAAGGAGGATGACACAGGGGCCCAAGGAACATATATATATTGTATCTTTACACTGGAAGGGGTCTGGGACAGGGCCTCAAGCTGCCTCTGACATTCATCCCATTCAGCTGAATGTTGCACATCATACGATCCTAAAAACGTAGTTGAAGTTTGTTATGATAATCAAATTAGCTTAAAACTGGCTTGTTCTCTCTTGCCATATTTCATGGCTTTGATGTCAGTTCCAGTGCCTTGTAATGCCAGAACAAAGAATTTTCTTGTGCAAAAATATATCATTTTTGGTAGATTTGTTATGTGTGTTCAGTCACAGCAAGCATCAGCAAAAAGGTACATAGCCTTCCACTGTACCAAAAGTCAAGGAGCAAAATTTACAGACAACCAAACTTAATTATGCTGCTTAGCAGCAATTCCCTTTTCTTTCTTGGTCTTAATATGGGTGGAGGCAAAAGAAAAGATAGAGCAAATGAGCACTTGAAGAACATAAAATAACAAGAGCTTCATTGAAAGGATCTGTTGAGAGATGGACATGAAAAAGGAACATGAGACTGGAGGCTTCATATTTAATTTATAAAACATAAAGACCTTTTTTCATTTATATGTAACACAAAAGAAATGCAGAAAACATATACCATAATACCAACATATACAAAAAAAAACATTATAGAAGATTCATGGCAATATCATGACTTAATCAAGTAGAAAAGTCACATTATTGGAAGGTGTCAGAGTATTGTGTGCTTATAGGGTGTCTGAATTTCATCCATACATTTAGATTTAGTGGTTTTATGCTCAGTCACGTTCAGTGACTACATTCTTGCAAAGTCAAAAAGTTTCTGAGACCCAGACCCAGCTGGATTTGTTTGAGAACTGCAGCTCTCCGTCTCTTAGAGCAAGACAACAGAAGCAATATACCTTCATTAGAACAGGAAAATTCTGTTAGGACATAAAATTGAATCCTAGCAATGAAGGAGTTGGGATGGCTGCTTGGAGAGATTTCTTTTTCATGAAATGATGAAGAATAAAACCTTCTTGTCTATAATCAATATGCTTGTCCTACTAAATCAATTTTTACTTTTTGAATAAAATTAATAGAGTCAGAGACACTGACTCCAATGCTAAGTCAAAGCAAATAGGATTTGCCCTTTTCAGCATTACTGCCTGAGCAAAAGCAGTGTTATTCATGATCCTTCCATCCACTCGCTGCTTGCAGTGCCCTCCAGGTCCATTACCTGCAAGTTCCAAGCGCTCCTGGATGTCATGAGTTGCACTAAAGGACACACATGAAAGAATGTGACCCAAGTTATCACAGAGGCAGACCCACTAAAAATGATTAATGATGTTTAGATAGTAAGGAGCTGGGTTTTCTCACAGCCAAGGGCTTCTCTTCCCATAGAAGCTGGGCGTAGATGGGGTTTCCATTTGATTTTTCTTGCAAGCAGTAGATTTCCTCAGCTTCAAGAACTTCTGCACATCTCTGGGCCTGGTATCAATAGCAAATGAATTTACCCTCAGCACAGAGCCACTGAAAGTCTACTTAAGCTTTCATAATAGAGGTTCTTAAATGCTTTGCAGATGAGGTTTTAAGTGCTTTGTAGATAAAACCAAAAGGTGGGGATGAAAATTAAATAAAAGGCTCTAAGAATGGGATGTGTTTAAGTCTTAGCTCTTCTTGTCTCTATAACCACAATGAGTTTATAGGTTAATGACTTTCAAGGGAGTGAAAATTAGACTGTGATACCAATTCAATACATTCACCACTAAATGTGGACCATTCTTCCACACTTTTATAGACATGCTTTTCTGTTTTCTCTTCCCTTCCTCTCTGTAATAAGCATTACTGCAGACATTTCTCTTTGCTCTTAAAGTGTTCAGAAAAATTGGTTCTTGCAATTTGCACTCCTTCCTTTGTTGCCTCTATTCCCATAAAAATTGAAGCAAGATGACTGAGACAGAACAGGGTAGTTTCATGTAATCATCAGCCTGAAAATCATTCAGATCATTTTCTCTAATCCTTTCTTTTACCCAGAATTAGTTTGTTTCAAATATACCTCTTTCATGACGCTTTCTCAAATTGCTCCTTCACACCACCTCCCAAGGCAAGAAGCAGCATCAGAGTTCCCAGATTTCTAAGAAATTGTCACAGATCAGACTGAATACAGAAGAGAAGTTCTGTCATGCTCACAGGCAATAGCCAAATGGCAAGAAAAGTAAATTAGGGTGGGGGTTCAAGGCCTGCTCTGGATCAGACAATGGAAGTGTCTAGAGGCTCAAGACTGGGAAATCCATTCACATTATCAACTCCCTTCTCCACCACAGCACAACACACAGTTAAGCCACAAGAGCACTTACTGCATGCATATTTTGCTGCATCCCTGAGGATACAAACTAAAACTTACTAGTACAAAGCAGAAAAATTAATGAACAACTGAATACACAGAAGGAGATCTGAAGACACCTGAGACATCACTTACATTTCTGTGATATCACAGCATTTCCTAAAGTCATCTGGCCTACTTCACCTAGCAAATTCAACACACCAGAGAGATTTATTTTGAGCTAATCAGGCCCTTAGGCTATGTCTGTACTAGTACAGTCCCAGGTTGAAGCTCTGGCCTGCGATTATCCAGATTATCCAGACTGCTCCCTGTCTGTCCTCCCCTACTCGGCCTTTGCCAGCTGGCACTCTCCCAGAGAGTGGGAGGGATATTTGGGAAATACACACCCCAGGGGCTTATTTCCAACATAAAGCACCAGGTATACCTGATTTGGGTCCCTCCATCTGCCACAACCTCCCAACATTATCCCATTAGTCTTTGCACCTTTTATTTTCCCTTTTGTTTCATCCTGTGGCAGACAAATTCTATTAGCATCATGCAAAAACACAGCTCTGTGTTATTCCAGACACTTCAGGATGAGAAAACATCATTATACTGTAGTTAAGGGGCCTGTGTTAGCATAACTCTTACCTTCTCAAGCCCATTAATTTGCAGCTATACAATTACTTCAATGTAGTACGTCTGAGTGGAACAGTCCTAATTTTGTTTTAAATTTATGTCACCACAAAGCTGACATTTCCATCTCCAATATTTATACTATTATTTGCTCTCTCATTGTTAACCTAATTAAAGAGTGCGAGATCCATAAAATTATTGTAGTGCTCACTTAATATTTACACTAGAAATGAAAGAGTCTTCTACAGAAAAGGATCCAGCAGTCTCTGATACTTTAAATGTCATTTTTCCAGGAGGGAAAACTGGGGCTCTCTGCCACCTCTGGAATAGGATCCTAGTGATGTTCTCCCTACAGTCACGGTTTCAGTCCACCACAGTATTTGTAAGACATGCAAATTTGTAAGACATGCAAATATCTTTTTAGGTCCCTTTTGTTTCACTGGTCAGGCAAAGCTATGAAGGCAACTAAATGGCTTTATTCAGCACATAAAACCATCACATTGCCTGTCAGTGTTCTTACATTAAAATATTGCTGGAAAACCTGGATGCCAAGAGCACTGTTTCTCATTTTGTGCCACACAAATGGCACACTTTTAATGGATTCCTAAATATTATCTCATATCCTCATTTTCGTTGTAGGAAATTTGTACACTGTGACTGTAAATTCAAATTGAAACTTCATACAATGTTGCATTGTAAAAGTCAATGTATCCATAATGGTATGAAGAAAGTAAAGAATAAAAGTAGTATCAGTAAGTTTCTTAAATTAAATATCTCATGTTTTCCAGATGGAAGCAAGACAATAATTCCCACCTGGTTATAATTGTTATCTATTCAATATCATTAAAAGAACATGAAAATAATGTGTATATCTCCAGGCACAAGTGATGAAACAAAACTGTTAGATGATTCTTATTTTTCAGCAAGAAATTGCCTCCTTTTCTGATATCCACTCCAAGAGAAGTATTTTTAGACTGAAGTGTATATATATGTATAAAATTGTTGCAATAAGAAATAGGCTGAAAAAATGTCTTTGATATTGTAATTGTAAATAAAATATCAGCATTTTTCTTGCAGATTACTTGGAGCATTATGGATTGTACTTCTCTACAGCCCAGACTTACATTTTTGTACTCTTGAGCATCAGATAATTAATGACTTATGAACATGCTTAAGTCAATTCATTTGCAATTTAAAATTAATAGTATATATTGATAAAAATTTTGATTAATTATCCTTATTATGCCTTTTCTACTCTTTAGTTAAAGAAGTGACCAAAGCAAAACAAAGTTAGACCTCAAGAAGAGCTCAAAATTTTGAAGTAAATACAATATACGTCCAAAATTTTATTCCTTCCAAAGGAAGGTTGACATCAAATAATTAAAAATTTAAGAGTACTCTCCAAAGGAAGAAAATTGTAGCCATGTCTGTTCATCCAGAGTTAGACAGCTAGGTTGAGGGGAAGAGAAATTTCACTTATCTGAGCATCCCCATCCAGGACAGGTTAATCCTCAACAAGCCTTTTAAAGGTCAATCAAATCTTGTCTCACAGCCATGAACTTTTTTGAGGACATCAGAACAGTCAGATGTTGTAACAGCGAGCATCACACCCCAAAATCTTTTTGTGGTACTTACTGATTTTCATTATAACAGTGAGCAATTAAAGCTGATAACCAAAACTGCAAAAAAAAAAAGCATAAAATAAAGGAGCATGGAAAATTAATAAATAAAACAGCTGCAATGTATAGCAAAGTGAGTGACTTAAAGTAAATAATAAAGGCAATAAAATCACCAATACAACTTTTCCATTAAAGTTGTAATTAAAATAAAGGAATACTTCATGATACTTAATCTTAAATGTAATTAACATTAGTTGGCAAGGGCTGGCTGAATGATTGCTGTTTATCAATGTGCCTCTAAAAATGGAAGTGCCAGAAAAATGAGTTTTTGTGGGCCTAATGGTCTGTCTGGGAGAATGAGAGTGGCCCACTGGTGGGAATGGATTCCTCATTAGGATCTGTGCCTGGGGACCAGCCTTGTTGAAAGGGACTTGGTGCTGCTGGACAACAAGCTGCAGATGATTCAGCCCTGCAGCAGCAGAGGTGAAACACATCCCAGGCTGCCTCTGCAGGGGCACTGCCAGCAGAGACAGAGGTGGGATCATCCCACCCCACCCAGCACTGTCAGGCCACACCTGCAGCCCTGTGTGCGCTTCCCATCCGCACAATTTAAGACAGACAGGGACAGACTGGAGAGGGTTCAAAGGAGTGAAGATGATATCAGAATTTTTAATACAATGAGAACACTGGGACAACCTCCCCAAAGACGTGGTAGAGTCCCCATTGCTGCAGTTTTCCAAGATGTGACTGGACAGGGTGCTAGATACTCTCATTGAAGATCCCCTTCCCATGAGAGCTTGGACCAGAGGAAATTTTAGGGTTCCTTCCAACCTGGGCAGCCCTATAATTCTATGATTCTGTTATTTGGAAGCCTAACTCAAAATGAAGCCTAACCCAAAATCCCAAAATGCTATCAGCCCGAGCATATATCTGCATTACATTGTGAAAATCCTGCTGCAAAGTGATGATAAAAACAGTCCTGCTGCAGTAAGAACACAGTGCTCACAAATATTTGCTAAAAATTATTTATTCAATTTGAAGTGAAAATGTAAATAGCTTATTTATTTATAGGTACTTATTTATAGGTATTTATATTATTATTTATAGGTACACTGGTCCTGAACAAAAACTATCATGTAGAAGGTTACTCATTGTGTCTCACAGTGGAAGGTTTTTTCTGGGGTGTATGTTTTTGGAAAATCATTTAAATAGCTAACAACTGAATCTTTTTAAATATTTGTGCACTTTTCTGAAGAATAACTGTTTCTATAATTTGCATGAGCAATATGAACATATTTAAAGGTAGCACACTCGATGTGTTCACTCGATGAATATTGACTATTAAAAAGATTTTAATTTTTTTAATATCCTGCTGTTATTTTTACAGCTCTGAGTAGGCTGAGTCTCTTTATTTAAATTTATCTCATAGAAAAAAGATTATCCTCTGCCTATTTTCTGCTAACTAAAAGTAGAAAGAACATGAGGGAAACTGTGCTTTGGGGTAAAAGTGACCCTTTTTTGACCAAATCTTCCTTCCTTTCTTATAGAATTCTGCTGATGCCAAGTCTGATGTGACGGTGTTTGTAGCACAAAGCTATTTTTAAAGCTGGAGGGAATCTGGAGAAGCGATTTCATGCTATTGCTAAGAAAAGATTTGTCTTTTCTCGTTCATATGACAAATGCCTAGCAGATGTGAGAGGATTTTTCCCTTAGATTAAAAATGTCGATGCTCCCTCATAGCTCATAAAATAATAGGATGGTTAAAGGAAACCCAAAATACATGTGTGTAGTATTTCTGCCCCTTTCTGGTGCCAGCATGTCAGGCAGGAGGCTCACACTCAATTAGCACCTCAGCACAGCCCCAGCCCTGGCAGGTGGCTGGGCAGGGAGGGCTTCAGGCTTCATTTGCAGCTCCTTTCTTCTTGCTGCTGAGTTACCCTTCAGAACCTGACACACACAGGCCTACTGGAATATTTTTTGGCATTTCCTTCCCCGAAATCATTTACAGTGCTAATCATCAGCCCCTGACTCTCAAGGACCTACCTACTATTCACTTCAGGAGTGCTATCCTTTTATACAAAAGCACAAACAGGTTTAGAGAGATCTATATGGAGTTTCTCAGACCTGCATTATCTCATACATTAATTGAATTTTAAGATCTTGCTTTTCTGATCATAAGAGAATAAAAATTTGGCATCAATTGTGTTTTGGTATTTAAAATAAAGGCGAGAATAGGTGAAAAAAACTGAAGACTGCATGGCAGCTCAGCAACATTTATTTTCTGTGATATTTTCTCTCAAATATTATTGCATATAACAAGACTCCTAATCACAACTCATTATGATGTTAACTTTGCCCCAGTGCCCTCTATGAAGTGTCTCTTCCTTACACGTTTCCTCCTATTTTCATTCTTGTTCATGTTGTCTGCTCACCAAAGCACAAAAAAGTACTAATTTTTAAAGTTCAGTTTTTAGGTGTTTTCCAATTACCTACCCAGAAAGGCTGTTTTATAATGAAGGAAAGACAGCAGCTCTGTAATGGCTGAGGGTTTTATCACACATGGGAGTTGATCTGTAAAGCAACAATGCTAAAATCAGGATTCTCCAGTTTGGGTCATGAAGGGTCCATCTGCATGATGCAATGGAGAAGAGACACAAAATCTCTCAGAACTCGGAGATGGCCCCTACCTGCAAAAACATTTCCACAGGCTGTGCCCCGCACAATGCCAGGCAGACATACTAGCCTGGCTTGTAAGCTCTTTAATTGCATCCATTAGGGCAAGAATTCAGTCTAATGAACTCAGTTAGATTGTTTCCTGTTTCAAAATTAGCTTGATCATTACCAGTTTGATGATCTGTGCACAGCTTTTAAACTCAGCACAGATACACCTAAAAAGCTACATCCTGAAAGGCATTTAGGGACTTAATTCCTATTTGGAAATATTGTGCAAGTCAAGCTTTTTGTTCAGTTTGTTTTTTAGTTTGATGTGTTAATACTGCTGAAATGTTCACCTGAAGGGCTACAGTCAGGGTCTGTAGCTGATTTTCAACATCAGACACTGAGGGGGTGGAGAGCAGCCAGGAACACTATGTTCAATGTACTTGCTGGAAAAGCTCCGGATTTCTTTCCTGGTAAACATATTAAATGTGGTAATAACACAAAATATTGTCCAGTGCATGTGCATTTAAAAAAAATGAATTAAAAAAAAGAGGAGGAGGAGGAGGGAGGAATTATTTTGTCTCAAAGCACAGCATTCTACTGCTGGAAAATAAACCACAGATCCAGCAAGGATGACCTGGTAGCTCAAAATGGAAGAAATTAATGTGAACAGAGGAAAGAAAAGCCCCAGAGCCACTCTCTGTATGGTTGCTCCTGTCCAGGCAGAAACAACCTCAGCACCCTGGGATGCACCCCATATTTTGGGAAATTCCTTTCTTTAACTGGCACAGGTACAATACCATCTAGAAACTTTAGGATGACTCAGCCTGATTCCTATGGACTGTTTCACTTCTGTAAACTACAGCAACATCTTAAATCAGATTATAGAATGGGCCTGGGAACAGGAGTGCTGAATTTGCCCCAGTAAATCAGGTCTGACATCTATCTGGTCTGACAGTCATCAGTATCAGGCATTCTGGAGAAGAGGAAGGATCACCTGTAGGTTAGTTCGCCCAACTTTACATCATTGCCTGCTATGTCTATCATCACAATTTCTGCTGATTCAGTATCAGTTTGCTTGCTGAAGCACAAGGTTGAACATCCTTTTGAATTTTTCCATTTTTTTAATTGCAACAATATTAGAGATACACGGGAAGAGTCTTCCCACAAAGTCCTTTTAAAGCCACTTAAACAGCAGTTTTTGCAGAAATGTGTTTGCTTTATGTATAAAAATGTGAAAAACGCCAATCACTTGTTCTAAACATTTTAAAAGTCTAATAGGAACAAAATAGTTATAAAAATAGTAATACAATTAGAGTAATAATAATTTGGATAATTAGAATTTGGGACAATATGAGACAATAAAAACAAAGAGTTACTACTTCTTTCTGGGCAAAAGAAGCCTGAAAAAGGACCCACGTTAACAGAGGATTAACCCTTAAAAGCAATAGCCTGTTGTATATTCATACATCTCATGCATGACGCATAAATTCCATTCAAACACAGGATTCTGTCTGGTCAGTGTCAGCTTCTTCCTCTTAATACTGATGGTGTCTTCAGGGAAGTTCATTTCTTCTGATAATGGATCAGTAAATTCTCTGTCTTTTAGATTTCTTTTAGATTTAGGTGTCCCGTGGCTGCTATCTGTTGCGAGTACCTCATTCCTTTCTTTAAAAAATATCCCACATACATAGTTTCTATTTTAACTACAAAGGTTACTTTTTAATTACAAAACTGCATTTACCATACTATTAAAATGTTAATACAGCACTGCTAATCAATACAACATAATACACTTAGTAAATATCTGCGTAGAGCCATATAATATGCACTTTTCACAAAAAAGACCTTGTCCAAACATGCCCAAATTGGCCAATGCGAAAAATGCATTTTACATAGCTCCATGCAGGTATTTACGATGGTATGTTGTTGTAGTGATTATTAGTGCTGTATTAACATTTTAATAGTATGGTAAATGCAGTTTTGTAGTTAAAAAGTGACCTTTGTAGTTAAAATAGAAACTATGTATGTCGGATTTTTTTTTTTAAAGAAAGGAATTAGATACTCACACCAGATAGCAGCCACAGGACACCTAAATCTTTCAGAGAAAGAGAATTTATTGTTCTCTTATCAGAAGAAACGAACTTCTTCCCACCTCACTCAGGATCGAAGATGCTGTTAGGATTTGGAGGAAGAAGTTGGCACTGACCAGACAGAATCCTGTATTTGAATGGAATTTATGCATCATGTATGAGATGTATGAATATACAACAGGCTATTGTTTTTAAGGGTTAATCCTCTGTTAACGTGTGTCCTTTCTCGGGCTTATTCTGCCCAGAAAAAGGTACCCAGACATCCATAACTCTTTGTTTCTATGGTCTCATATTGTCCTAATTCAAATTGTCCAAATTATTATTACTCTAATTGTACTACTATTTTTATAACCATTTTACTACTATTAAACTTTTAAATTTTTAAAAACAAGTGATTGGCGTTTTTCACAGCCTAAATCAACCCACATCCACCCAGCCCATCACTTCCCAGGACTATCACAATGCTGGCGCTGAAAGATCCGGACACAGAAGCTCTACGCCCCCAGCAGGATGTATAAAAGGGTCTGGGAAATGCGGAGATTTTGGAGATGCTCGGGAGCGGGGAGGCTCCTCCTGCCGAGCGCGGTGTCCTGCTGCCCTCCTGCTGGCCCAGCCTGCTGCCGCCGCCGGGACAAACTCTGGGAAAAACATCCGGGAAGGCACATTTTCACAGGGAAAATAGACACACAGAACATATCGACTCGTGGGGAGTATCCTCTGCTCTCCTGCGCATGATATAATCTGCATACAATAAGTGAGTTACGAAAAATAAACAAAAAACGAGCAAAACAGCCCCCAGCAAAACAAAAGATATGTTTTAGCTGTGTTCCTGTCTCAGAAAGGTTCAAGATCTCTTGTGTTGTTGATAGGAAAAAGCTATGCTTTTTGTTTTCACATCTATTAACGGAGCAGCATCTTTTAAATTACAAAATCCAAGTATTGTAGAGTCCTAGAGGGTGGAAAATACCCTTAAGATCATCTGGTTAAATGATAACACTGCCAGAGGTTTGGCAACATTGTGGAAATAAGCAATCCAGGCTAAATGTGAGCTAGTGATGTGCTGTTGGGCTGCTTGACGAAATAAAGTTAATTGTATCTGCCTCCTTACAGGCACTTTATATAATAGTCTGTTCTTCATAAAATAGAGACCTTGGAGAGAGCTGCAACAGGAAGAATTAGACCCATGAAACACAGAATAAATTGTTTAAGGCCAAAGGAAGTACAGACCTGCTCATTTTGCAGTGTTTTCTGTGTCTCTTTCCTGCTCTGCATGTGTTGGTATCACCCTGGGTGTGTAATTCTTCCCATGCATCACAGAGGAATCCTAAAATCCTAGCTCTGGACTGGGATTTTACTGGGGGAGACCAGGTGCCCTCAAGGTTATATGTAGCACAAGCACATACAGGACAGCCAGATGCACTTTTATGTTTCTAGCTTTTAACTTCCTTGAATTCATAATAGAGCTGATGCCTAGAGAGGCTGACCTGGAACAGAGGCTGGGCAGAGTTAAAGGAATAAAGGAGGTATTTATTAAAAGCCTTCAAAGGACACACCTTGGACAGCACAAGAGCCTGGCCAGGGCTCTGCCCAAGATGGACCCAAGCTGGATGACTGGTGATGAGTGAGTTTTCACATTTTTGTAAG
>NW_005054513.1:825013-838141 GCF_000277835.1 Geospiza fortis
AAAAAACCCTTTTCCTAATAGCCAGCCTGTATTTCCCTTGGTGCAGCTTGAGGCTGTGTGCTCTGGTTCTGTCAGTGCTTCTGGAGAAAGGCAATAATAATAATAATAATAATAATAATAATAATAATAATAATAATAATAATAATAATAATAATAATAATAATAATAAGCCAGGGTTTATTAGATGAACTTATATGGCTAGGGAAGAAAAGGCCAAAAATCCAGATCCTTAAGTCCTCCCAGTCTAACATATTCTTGCTCCTTATAAATATTAATGAATATATTCTTAGCAATAGTGCATTTTTACCAGGAGATTCAGCATGGATCTTAAAAAAAGGCATTTATCATTCTTTTTTAAGCTGGGCACAGGCAGGCCCTCCCCTAGAATGTAGCTTCATCACATTCCTGTATGCTGTAACATATCCTCTCTTATGAGATCTGATACTGGAGAAAAGGCACTTTGCTTTTGCTGTCGGGTACACAATAGTTAATCCTTTCTGCAGAGGTCTTGCATTTCTCTGCAGATTACAATGTGCTGCGAGGTAACTCACAGTGCAGAAATAATGTACCTGAATGGCCAGGACATAATTTAGTTATGTCTACAGCAAGTGAGCAATGCTCAACCCCAAGAGTGGCATGCTCCAAAAGTACTGCACAGTACAAAATAACTCTGTGTACAGTTTGGATCAAGCTCTGCTTCCATTTGCATCCTTGCAGGAGCACAAGTCAGGCCAGATTCATCTATCTTCTGTGAGGTGATCAGCGATAAACAAACTAAGCTGTGCATGACCATCGTGCTTTTACTCATCAGATGCCTCTGAAGGAACATTGGCATTCGAGCCAAGATCTTTGCTTGAATGAAAAATTATCCCCACTGGAATCAAACAAGGCTATTTGCCATAAGTACAGAAATCAATTTAGTATCTCCCTCTGCCAAGGGACTCTGGGGCTAAGCCTGCTGCTGTTGAGCTCATCAGATAGAAAGGGCTCATTATCCTTGTAGGGGATTAAAGACCACTCCTACAGACCTGCAGAAGGCTTCTAAGCAGCACTAAGACCCAAATGTCCCCCTAAGTGACTTCCATTCCTGCACAGGCATAAGGTTGCAAACACTTCTAGTGGTATTTCCAAGACCAGAGAAAAATCCTGTCCTCAGACTTCTGGGCTATGGGGTCATGCTGCGCCTGTATGAGGAGGGTTTATCCTCAGTATGAAATTTTTCACTTCCCACTGTTTTGGTGAGGAGAAGTTGCAATTAATATACTTCAATTTCAAAAGAGGAAAAAAGTAATTACCAAAATTATAGTAATTGGGGCATTCATCGCCACTTCAAAAGATATTCTTTTCTTTAGCATCTTTGCTGAAAAGTACTTTCAGATTTACTAAAGAAATGTCCTCCCCCCATCATTAGTCTTCTTTAGAAATGAATACTAAACAAATATTATGGAATGAGTATGAAGTCACTGAAATCAAAGGATACAAGTCAGTAACTCTGTTATATTGAAAAGTCATTGATCTTCAGGGAAAAAAAAACCAACAAGGGATTACTAAAAAATGTATATAGTTGATATTGTAAATGAAAATATGTTTGAGCTTTGGACAATGGTCTCAGGCACATGGTGGGATTCTTGGGCTATCCTGCACAGGGCCAGGAGTTGGGCTTGTGATCCTGATGGGTCCATTCCAACTCAGGATATCCTATGGTTCTACTATCTAGATAAAATTGCAGTCATACCATAAAAAGACAAACAAGGACAAAAAGCTTGGGCATAGCCACCTGGTCATTAGAAAGGTTGCTGTTGCATCTAAAATACATGTAAACTAAGCTCCAGGCAGGCCAAGGTTAAACTAAGCAAGTCTGACAAGTCTACATCCTGAGGTCTTGCAAAATCAGTACAAATCACTACAAATCCTGTGGCCAGTTATTAGCAATTTTTTACCAAGCTATTACACTGCAGTACAGTCACTGAAAACTTTTGTCTTTAGAGAACAAGGTAAGGTGGAGAAAAGGCAGCAGTCTGTAGCAGTGAAGCAGCAGGCCAAAAGGCTACAAACAATCCTGACTGGAGCCGGCAGAAACCGTGAGAAAGCTGACAGCTCTTTGTGGGAGCAGTTCTGCAGCAGTAAAAAGCAACTTGTTCTTCCTGAGAAAGAGTTCTAAGACTGTAGAAAACAGCCTACTTTCCCTGAGAAAGAATTCTAAAACTGTGATAAACACTAACCACCTATATAAACTGTTTTTACACTGTAAGATAAAAATATAAAAACTATCTCTCACAAACAACTTTTCCCAGCACGTACGCGCCGAGGTTTTGAGTGACCAATCACACAGAGTAACAACTAGTTACTGATCAATTAAGGATAAACAAGGGAAAAAAAATCCTTAAAAAATCCTATGAAAGAAAACATGAGAAACAAACAAAAATCAATCCTTTCTTTTTACACCATAAAACATGTCCTACATCCTTCTCTATCAAACATCACAGCAATGAAGTTCATTTCCTTTTTGAGTTGTCTGTTTTCTCTACCATAGTCCTCTACTTTCATTTGTTCTATAGATCTTTCATTTGTAAGTGTCTTTCTGTGGGAAAAACAGAAAAGAAAAGAAAAGAAAAACAAACGAACAAAAAACCCAGCATTTAAAATGTTGGCAGAGGTAGGAAGCTAACCTGAGTACAAAAGAGAAAACAATGTCTAACAGAGGTCTCAGAGGCACAGAAACGAGACATAAAGCAGCCAGAAGTCACTGCAGTCCTCCTCACTTTTGCTTACATTTAGTGTTTGCAGGTTCCCAGGCAGCAGTGTTCCTTTGTTTCACCTGCAGGTGCTGCTCTCTGGTTTCACAGAGGTGCCACAAAACATCGCAGAGTTCCCAGGGGAAGTGCAGAACTTACTGGGCCCCCACTCGGCCTAACTTCCCAGATTTATACAAGGAGCAGCTGAGGTCTCTTGGTTTGTTCAGCCTGGAGAAGAGAAGATTGAGGGGACACCTCACTGGGGTTTGCAGCTTCCTCACAATGGGAAGAGGAGGCACAGGCACTGATCTCTTCTCTCTGGTGATCAGTGACAGGACCCAAAGGAATGGCCTGAAGCTGTGTCAGGGGAGGTTTAGATTGGATATTAGGGAAAGGTTTTTGGTGGTTGGACACTGGAACAGGCTCCCAGAGAAATGATCACAGTGTCAAACCTGACAAAATTCAAGAAGCTTTTGGGAAATGCTCTCAGCACATGGTGGGACTCTTAGGTATCCCTGTGCAGGGCCAGGAGTTGAACTTTGGTGATTCTTATGGGTCTCTTCCAACTGAGGATATTCTATGACTCTATGATCTCGTTTTTCACATGTTCCTTTATAACCTGGACCAAATGGTCCAATGTCCAAGCCTGAAAGACAGGCCACGCTGCAGAGGGATGCAGGATGACCAGGGAAGAAACAGCAGGAAAAGCCATGAGCTGTCTCTGCAGTGCTTTGGGACTGCAGGCAGGATACTGCAGCCCAGAAAAGCTGTGGGGGCTCAGGGGTGCCTAGAAGTGTTTGGAAACACAGAAAAACACTGCAGCACATGTAAGAGCATGTGAATGATCACTCTGGAAGGAGCAGAAGCAGCAGCTGACCTTCTGACCTTCCTCTTCCAGCATGCCCGTCCTCATAACTTCCACAGCCAGTGAGCCTGGCTTTTTTTCACACCCAGACCCCCAGCTCAAGATGCCAATGCCTGAGCTGTGTTTAGCCATTCTGTGGCTGACCCACAGCACCCACTGGCTGCTTTCTGCCCCACATCAGGCAGTGGGATTTTGTCTTTGATGGACAGAATCATCAAATGACCTGGTTTGGAGGAGACCTCAAAGATGAGCTAGTTACAACCCCCTGCCATGGGCAGGAACACCTTCCACCAGACCAGGTTGCTCCAAGCCCCATACAACCTGGCCTTGAACACTTCCAGGGATGGGGCAGCCACAGCTTCTCTGGGAAACCTGTGCTAGTGCCGCACCACCTTCACAGGAAAGAATTTCTTCTTAATATCTGATCTAAACCTACTTTCTTTCAGTTTGAAGCCATTCCCTTCATCCTGTCACTCCAGGCCCTTGTACATAGTCCCTCTCAATGTCATGGTCCAGCACCTTGGGTACCACCTTTGGTATTCCAAAGGGATGCACCACCATGCAAAAGACATGGGCAAAACATTCCCCAGAGGATCAGCCCTTGAAGAGACCTTTGAATTTGGAGAGCATTGCAACTGCACCCTACTGATCCCATTTCCACAGCTGGGAGACAGATCTGTTGGCCCTTATCATGGATTTTTATGCCAATCCTTTGCAAAGACTAAGGCAGTAGCACAAACACCTCAGGGAGATGAGGGCAAGGGAACTGCTCTGTGAGAGACCCCTGGCAGAAAAAAGCCGCCTGTTTCCTTGGCACTTATTTAATTTCCCACCTGGAATGTATTTAAGGACCTAATAAGAAATAAACATAGCTATGGGAAGGAGCAGTTGACTGTGAAGATGTTTAAAAGTAATAGACATGGCTTTCCATGGCCTTTTGTGAGATGTGAATAACATTGTTGAGTCTTCCTGCATCCCCAGAAGATCCATTTAGACTAAGAGTGAGCTCCCTGCAGTTTTATGGACTCAAAAACCTCATCTCTAAAACTGGTGAATTACCAATTAAAAGCAGTAATGGCAGCTGCAGCAAAGAAGTCATGACAGGTAGTAATAAGATCTTTTCTGTTTAAAGAAGACAATGAAAAGTGCATTTGCTTTCAAGAAACGGTGATCCTCGTCAGACATTAAGAACAGCTCACCTCAAGCTCTACATGGAGTAGAAAGAAAGAAAAATAACACTTTGGATTTGGGAATGAGTCTCCTGTGGGGCTGGTTCACTGAAAGATCTAGCTCATTATCTGTGGAAATGTAAATGTTATGTCCCCAACAGTGGAAAAAAAAGGAGAGAGCTTCTGTTTTAAAAGACAGAGCCTTGCATTTTCTGTAATTTAGCTGCAGTAAAATTAGTTGCAATCTTAATTCCTTCTTCTAAGGTGGTGCTCCAAAATCTATTTTATTATCTAAACCAGCAGATTACACTTCTGCACCTCTGCTGTAAAGAAAGACTTCAAAATGTCACCTTACTTAAACCCC
Source organism: Geospiza fortis (assembly GCF_000277835.1). Lineage (NCBI taxonomy): Eukaryota > Metazoa > Chordata > Aves > Passeriformes > Thraupidae > Geospiza > Geospiza fortis. Next base: position 830,147 of record NW_005054513.1, read on the forward strand.
ATAGCCTATCGCTCTCCTTAAGCAGCAAATGATTTGAAAAAACAAAGCCTATTTCTGTTTTATTGATGTTTTTTCACACTGCTGAGGTGTTGTAAAGGTTCCTCAAAGAGCAAGAACATGGTCTGTGCACAGATGATTTCCTGTTTTGACCTCTGCTGTTTTCTGCTGACTTTCCCTCCATCACCTGTGTCTGCTGCAGAACTAAAGCACAGTGCACAACAACAAAGCTGCTTCAGGGGTCCACAAGAATTTCTTTAGCAAATAGCTATCATTAACCACACCACTGTTAACATTTCCTGTACATAAAACAACAATTGAAATAAGATTTAGATGTTCTTGTCTGTTCCTTTAGTTCTTTGCCTCAAAATTATTTACTACAGTCTGCACTTCAGATCAGCCTTAGAACAAAATAAATATTTGCACTGGTCTGTGTACTCTTCTAATTTATGCTACAAATTACAGGGCAGTTAAGGGGAAGTTAATGACTGATTTTGAAATGCAATAGCCACTTCTCCAGTGCTCTTATTTTTGTTCACTCTGTTGTGCATAAAATATGTCTATATGAATTTGTACATATACATCCAGCTAATGTATCATTTTCACAGGTAATTTGATGTAAATTTATCAGTGTAAAGTAGAAATTAACAAATAAAATGAATTGCTGTATTAAAATTCAGCTCAGAATTTCCTGATGACCATTTACTTTAAATTCCCTTCATAATAAGCTTTTTCTGTTTAATTACATGTGATGGCACTTAGGCAATTAATTTTCATTTCTCCAAGAAGGCCATATTCATAAAAGGATGTTTATTACCTCCCTAACCTGGTGCCATGCAGAACTGGAGGAAGACAGTGTGAGTGACAATTGCAGTGTTGTGCCTACAGGAAAACACTATAAATAGAGCAGCTAAACTTAGAGACACACCTGCTGTGCTCTCAGAATTTAATCCTCACACAAGGTGCTGAGTACCATGCAGAAAAAAAGCTTATAGGAATCACCAGGCATTAGCAAGATCCATCCACTGCAGAGTGGGGCATGGGTGACAGAAATGCCAGTGTTGCTGCAAAACCCCTGTAATTTGTTATTTGGAAGCTTATTGAAACACTGTATGCAGAACTTTCATGGCATGCTAAAAAATATAAGACCAGAAGATGACTACTGAGCCACACCATCATCTCCAGTGTAATGTAAGAGGTGCATAAATGTGAATTTCTGCCACAATGCTTCCAAAAGCACCAGCTCTTCCCAAGAGTAAGCTCCCTTGGTAACTGCCAGGGAGGAAATTCCCTCAAAACCAACATTTAAAGCCACTATCTAGATCTTTGCAGGAAAATCTCCATCTAGGTACCTTCAGCAGTTCCAAATCCTTTTTTCTTGCCTGACAGTTTTGCAACCAGTGCAATGCGCTCCTGCTCTTAACAGGGATTTGTAAGCCTGTCCTTTAGCTAAAAGAAAAAACAATGTCATGTACATCCCAGGAATGGGGAATTAAATAAAAATGTCAGGTGGCGTGAGAAAAGGGAAGCTGAAATGTGAAAAATTGGTGAAAGGGAAACATAAATTGCCTGCACTGTAGCTTCATGTGCATTTGTGTGTTTTATATGTGTACACCATGATCACAGAATCATCAAATGGCCTGAGCTGAAAGGGACCTCAAAGATCATCTCATTCCAGCTCCCTGCCAAGGGCAGGGACACCTCCCTCCATCCCAGGCTGCTCTGAGCCCCATCCAACCTGGCCTTGAACACTTCCAGGGATCCAGAGGCAGCCACAGCTGCTCTGGGCAACCTGTGCCAGGGCCCCACCACCCTCAGAGGGAAGAGTTTCTTCCTAATCTCTAATCTAAACGTACTCTCTGTCATTTTTGAAGCCATTCACCCTTGTCCTGGCCCTTGTCAATAGTCTTCTCTCCATCTTTCCTGTGGGTTCCCTTCAGGCACTGGAAGGCCACAATTAGGTCACCCCAAAGCCTTCTCTGTTCCAGGCTGAACAATCCAAATTTTTCTCAGCCTTTCCTCACAGCAGAGCTGCTCCATCAGCTCTTTGTGTCATTATTATTATTATTGTTATTACTGATGCCTTAATTTTACCTTTCATATTTTCCAGATTCTGTACTGCTTTAGTGTGTGACTCTGAACTTCATAAAACAAAACAATCCTTTTCCAAGAGAGAGAGCCAAGGACACTGCTGCAGCTTCAGGCACAGAAAGTGTAAACAACAGCAAATTGAGGAGAGCAAACTGGGAGGATGGAATTTCATAACCTGAAGCTGTAATAAGACAATTAACCCCGTTATGTAAAGCTTACAAAAGTGTGAAAACCTACTCATCACCAGTCATCCAGCTTGGGTCCATCTTGGGCAGAGCCCTGGCCAGGCTCTTTTACTGTCCAAGGTGTGTCCTTTGAAGGCCTTTTAATAAATACCTACCTTATTTCTCTGATCAAGCTGGTGGCCTCCTCTGGACTGGCTCCTGTCCTTCCATGATGATATTAAGGACAAAGGACCTCGGAATTAGACAAGAATGGAAAATTTCAGTCACTTAGTCCAACATGGTGCTCTCATGGATATTAATTAAACTGTTAAACTTTAGAAACTCCCATATGAAAACTGCCTAGATTTCTCATCACACTGCTTCAAGAACCTTATTTTTCCTGATTACTAGATCATTTTGCTAGGTTTCAAGATGAACTGTGCCAGCTTATACACATTTGTTTCTATATCCCCACCATTCTTCAGTGTTTGAGCTTTTTCCATCCCATTCATTTGCTCAGTGTACTAAAACAGAACAATCATATCCCTTCAGGCCTTCCTGCTACAGGCTGAACAGAACAGAAGCTTACCTTCATCCTTTTAGAGAAAGGACAGTATAATTAATAGGAAAATAGATGCATAGGGAAAAATCACAATTCTTCCTGGAAAAAATGACAAAACTATTTTTTTATTCATCCATCACAGTCAGAGCAGTGGTCCATAAACCACTTCTAGGTCACATAATCAAAGAGGGACAAACCAGAGCAAATGTCAAACACAGTGTAACATCTTAGTCCTATTATGAGGTTGTGTTTAGTCATTTCTAGGTGTATGAAAGAGGACTTTTCCTCTTAGTCAGAAGCTAAAAAACTATGTGAACCACACAAGTTGAGGGGGCTGTGAATGCTTTGTGTACTTTTTTCCCAGGCTGGAAGCAGGGTTGCAACTTTTTTATTTTCAAAAGAAGATAAGGGACGGGTACAGGTGGTTCTGTATGGAAAACATGGGTTGCCAACAAGTGTGGGACACACAACAACCATTATTACAGTCTTAGGTTCTGTTTCTCTGCTGAAGCTTGAGAAACAGGCAATGTAAATGCACTGAGCTCATGACCAGTTCCAAATACTTGCTTTATTTTCTGTTATTTTTATTTTAAAAAACACAAAATTTTCAATATCTTATAGTTTTTGCTTTGCAAAACAAAAAGAACAGCTAAAAAACATGTCTGACATCTGCCATAAACAGAGGGTGGCATGCTCCAAGTAGTTGATGAATTATAGCATGCAATCATTCCATAAATAATTATGGCAGCTTTCCAAATCTAGTTTTCTTTTCTTCCAGTTCCACTGGTCTTTATTGCAGTAATGGAGATTGTCACTAGGAACTGTAAATTCACTCAGGAGCTAAAGAGTGTCTGAGAGTTTTGCAGTATTGACTGGAGAGATGCTATGTGGCAATCACTAGTATATCAACCCAAACAGCTATTACCCCTTCCATGGGTCCCATGAAACCTACCTGGAAGCTTATGGAGTTCTCATTTCCTACAATGGAAGAAATTGCATTTAGAAGAAACTCTCAAGGGACTTCCAAAAGTCAAGAAAATGGCACAAGTCAGGCAGCTAAAAAATAAAGCAGTAAAAGGTGGCCATAAATAAAAAGCTGCTGGCAGACCTGGGTGCTCTGGTGCTCCACTGAGAGCTTCCCAGGGAGAGATAATTTTGCAGGGCAGGTCAGAGTTGAAGGAGGAAGACAAGGCAGGCTCCTCAGGCTGTCATCCCGCGAGTGGGCACGTGTTATTTCAATTTAAAATTAACATCATTTGGAGAGATTAACTTGTAAGTTACACAGTGCTTTATACCAATCAAAATATGGGAAGTAAATTAACACAAAGCCTTCAGTTCTCCTCAAGGGAAACACTTTTTAGCATTGTTTCCAGTTGATTTAGCCTTTAAATGAGCAAGGTTATAATTGGTAATTAAGCTTGCTGCATTTTGGGCATACAAATGAAGACAAAAAGTGAAGTTGCAGCTTCTGAGGGGAAAATGAGAGTAAGCATATGGGAAGCAAATGAGGCTAATATGACACAATTCACAGCTTCATTTACATCAGCATGCAAGTCAGGCAGGCTCCCTTGGATTAGTTAACACTTCACTTGCTGAACTTCAGCATCAGGTGTTCTGTAACAAGCCTAAAGACAGCAAAGAGAAAAACATAGTTATGAGATGAGAAAGTGACGAAACACAAAATACCCTGAAGCCTCAGCCACTCTCTTAAATGTAAAGATATGCCAGAATGGCACTACTGGGTGTGGAAGAGGGTCTGGAGCTCTCCATGACTTAGAAAACACATCAATCATGTTCGTGTCTGCTAAAGCCATAAAGCAGCTTTGGATATCACTATTCATTGTATCTTGTACAATTTTCAGCTTTCTGGATTTGGCCAAGCTTTCTACATTAGCACATTGGTTGAGTATCCAACTGATTTGCAGCAAGAAACAGGAAGTTTCCATACATCCAAGTGAGAGACCCTATGAAAAACTGAGGATGACAATTGAATGGACAACTACCTTTTGAGCCAAAACGCACTGAAATTAATTCACTGAATTAATGAAGTTTTATGTGAGTGAGCTATATAACTACATGGTAACAACAAAATTTGGGATACTCATGAGAGAAGTCACTTCCCAATAGCAGACTGTGATTTGCACTTTCTTCAAGCTGTATCTTACTAGTCCTTCCAACCATGTTCCAATCATTTTGGTTGCTTCTGCCTCTATTCAGCCAGGCAGCTCCCTCCAGATTTTGGCATTAATGTCTCTTGGGTGCTTTTCCCAATGTGAGCTATCAGAAGCAGCTGCATTCAGGATCATGCTATGTACAAAACCTGCTGCAATTCAAAAGAGAAACATGCTACCTTGGCATCTCCTACGCTCAGCAATAATTTAATTCTACTTATGAAAGAGATTTCTAAATGCTTATGATCCAGAAAACCTCTAGGTCAACAATCTTTCTCTGCTAGGATTTTTATAGCTGGTACAAAAATGTGCCTTTGATAAATATATCAGGAAGGGTAGAGAATGAGTGAACCAGTTTTTTAAAAAACACTAACCAAAATATTAAAAGCTGACAGAGCATTTGGCAGACTTGTGAAATGTTAGTTCTAAATCCTGTATGTCTTCTGAATATAAACGAGATCTAAGCAAACCTGCACTGAAAAGAAAGAAAAGCTTCATTCAGACTTTGCTCAAGATTTCATCAAGACAGTTGTTACCTTTTCCTTCAAAACACAAGTAGCACTGTTATTTAACACATCTGTTCACTAGTTCACTTTGCCAAGAAGCATCCTAAGGAATAAATTTCTAACAGTTTCTCATGGTGAGACCATTCCTTATGGCCAGAATACTTAATTCTATTTTTTTCCTTCACAAAGAAGCTGTGCTTTAAGGGTTTTTTATGTGTGGGCACATGGGAGAGAGAAAGACTGGCAAAGAGAGATGGCAGGTAGAGTGAGGGAGTCAGAGGAAGAAATAGTGATAATATCTCGCCTCTGCACACATTTGTGTCTGCTTTTTGTAGCCTCAGCTGTGTCCTTGGCTGGCAGAAAATTGACTTTCAATTAGTAGGCATTGCATCACTGTGATGTAAAAGGAGGCCTTGTGGGCTGGAGATAAAGTCAAAAGTTAATAAGTGCATCGCCAAAAGATATGTCTAGTCATTTAATGTTTCAAATTACATTCCAGTTTGGGAGGTCACACACTGTTTTGCTGAAACAGAGCCAGAGCTGCATGCTGGTTGCTGCACAGCCTGCTCAAGTAGGTCAGCACTGCCGTGCTGCCACTGCAGTGTGTCTGTCCTCTCGCTGCTCTGCTCCATGGAGTGCAGCTCTTCTGTACTGAAACAGGACCTTATACATGTGAAAAATGCATATTTTATGATTGGCTTTTCGCAAATATTAAAATGAATATTATGTGTGTTATGTTAGAAAGTTATGCTGTATTAATTTTCTCAAGTAGCGTGTTAAGTATAGTTTTAAGTTATAACAAAATGTTAAAATAGAAACTATGCTATGTAAGATACTTTTTTTAAAAGAAAGGACTCGCACTGAGATAGCAGCCACGGGACACCTAAATGTTTCAGAGAAAAAGAATTTATTGCTTCATTATCAGGAGAAACAAACTTCTTCCTGCCTTGCTCAGTCATGAAGATGCTGTCAGGATTCAGAGGAAGAAGCTGACACTGACCAGACAGAATCCTGTGTTTGAATGGAATTTATGCATCATGTATGAGGTATATGAATATGCAACAGGCTGTTGTTTTTAAGGATTAATCCTCTGTCAACGTGGGTCCTTTTTTGGGCTTATGCTGCCCAGAAAAAGGTACCCGTATGTCCATAACACTTTGTTTCTATTGTCTCATATTGTCCTAATTCAAATTGTCCAAATTATTATTACTCTAATTATATTGCTATTTTTATAACTATTAAACTTTTAAAATTTTAAAAACAAGTGATTGGTGATTTTTCACATTCATTTACAGGTGGAAATCTCCTCTAGTTCCAACCACTTCTAAGGCTTCTGATAACCATGACAGCCCATCATTTGCAGACTTGTGTTCTTTTCTCAATGTTATGACAAGTATCATAGCAAAAAGGAAGAATTGCTAAGCTTTTGTTTCTTCCATCCAAAAATACATTTTTTCCTTTAAGCTGCTGCACAGAAGAAGGATCATTCAAACTACATGGAAAATTAGCAAAGATTTGGGATGACGATAAATACCTGCATGCAAGTCACTGATCCCAAGATGCAAAGTCTGAAATGCACGAAAAATATAAAAATTGGTCAGCTGACAATTGTGTGCTGAAGTGACTGAATGCACTGGCCTTATTTACCTTATCTTTAATGTCACAAGTCTCCTATTCCTGACATCAGGCATTTTGCAACTGTGCTACTGCAAGTATTTTGCTATTGAGGCAACTCTTTAGGCTGCTTGTATACATGAATAGGCTGCCCTGGCTTGAAAACTAAACAAATAAACCAACAGAGGATGATGAAGATGTCTAGGCTGAAGAGAACTGAACAAATTATTACTACAGGCATTCCTTTACACAGACACCTGTATATGCATATGTATATGTATATGTATATGTATATGTATATGTATATGTATATGTATATGTATATGTACTTTTTAATTAAGTCTCTACCCATTTTAACATGTTCTATATTATTTTAACAAATTTCTAGACATCATCCAAGATAAAGATATTTTGAGGAATGAGGATTGTTTTTCCCCCAGGAATTACGAAGCAGACAAAAAATTAATATAGTAGATGCTGAGAGAATAAACAGCACTAGGATAATAGCTGATGTCTACACTGAATAATAAAATTTACATAAATATACTTTTATTTCCCCTAATATCACTATATAGCTATTAGAATAATATCAAGCTAATATTGATAATCAATGGAATTGGATCATTATTTCTTCATTATCCTGGACTCTGTGCAAGCATTGCTATCAAGGGATATAAACACTGTTGAATTAAAATGGTACATGACACACTCACTCATTCTGCTGATATGGCCTTTGGTAGAGGGGATTGAAAAATGCCCCTCCTTATCCTCTGCTAATAGGTTTTAGATCTTTCTCCAATTTTAGGCTAATTTGGGAGTGAGACAAATGTCCCAATATTTTTTTCCAAATTTAATGAAAGAGGGCAGGTAGGGTGAAGAGATCTTGACAG
>NW_005054513.1:838191-849660 GCF_000277835.1 Geospiza fortis
GTGAGGAGAAAGGTGTTTTTAATGTCTCAGCTCAAAGACAATCTCCCATAACTTTATCTCTTCCCACACACCAGAGTTTACTCAAAAGGTACAAATCTGTAGGAAATTTCATTAGTACTTAGGCCCCTGTGCCAATTCCTTTTTCTGGGTATTTCCATATGAATGAAGTTCAGCGTGTGGTTTGGCAGTAAAGATGGTAGTTAGCAATCCATCTTTGGTCCAGCTATAGAAGCAAATATCTTAACAGAATTGATAAAAATATAATATTTTTTAAAAGCAGAATGCTGTTATATGATTTAAGATGTTTTAGGGTTAAAAAGAAAGAGACATAATGCTCATTAAATAGAACCAGCAGGCATCTGATTTGAAATGGGATTAGTTCCCCAATCCTGCTGTGCTGTTTTCATGTACATGGATGGATTAACAAAACAGGTTGGGTTTGAGATTTTTTTCTTCCTCCCTTATTTCAGATCAGGACTATCAGTCACCACTTTTTCCTGACTTTGCAGACTAAAATTTTTAATGACTCCATCAATAGGAACTAGGCCACTGTCAATAGTGAGCCTAATACTAACTGGCACTCTTTGGAGATGAAGGCTCAGCCAGCACATAGAGTGACATGTCATTTTAATTTTAATTGAGTAAAAAGTCACAGCTAAACACGGCCTTTGCTTCTCATTAAGTTTATTGGAGAAAACATGTGTGTTGGGCAGCTGCATGGAGCACCTCCTGCATTTTCCAGAGGCTGATAAATGGAACCAAGATAGTCAGGAATCTGGTATGTCCAGGGATAGGGTCAGGAAACCCAACCAACTACAGGTTGTTGAGTCTAGTGAGGGATGTGAAGGGCAACAAGGGCTTCTTTGGGAAAAATGTGAGCTCACTACTTAACAGGACAGGGGATCTGGTGACACAGGACATGGAAAAGGCCATGGTGTGGAATGCCTTTGACTACCAGTAAAAACCAGCCTGCAGAAATCACGGGCCCATGAGACCTGGGATCTAATGGAAAAGTCTGGAGCAATGAGGGCTTAACCCTCACTGGGGGAGAATCACTTAGGGAGTATTTAAACAGCCTGGACATACCCAAAGCCCTGATACCTGATGGGACCCACCCAGGACTGCTGATGGAGCTGGACAATGTCACTGTGAGGCCACTCTCCATCATCTTTGAAAGGCCATGGCAATCAGGAGGGGTTTCTGAGGACTGGAACAAAGCAAACATCACCCCTATCTTCCAGAAGGGCCATAAGGTGCATGAAGGAGAGCTACAGGCTGGTCAGCCTTGCCTTGATATCTGGGGAGAGGGTGAGACCTGTAATCCTGGAAATCATTTCCAAACACATGAATGACAAGGAAGTGACTAGGAGCAGCAAGGATTTATGAAAGGAAAATCATGCCTCATGGCCTGAAAGCCTTCTTCCATAAAATAAGTAGTTGAGAGGATGAGGTACAAGCAGTGGTGTTCTTTATCTTGACTTTCACAAGGCTTTCAACACTGTCCCTGATAACATCCTTGTGGAGAAACTGGTGGTGTATGGCCTAGATAAAACTACATGAGGTGGACTGAAAACTGATGCAACTGGGCTCAAAAAGTTGTGGTCAGCAGCTGTTAGTTCAGGTGGAAACCAGTCCCTAAAGGTGCAGCCCAGGGGCTGATGCAGAGCCAAGACTGTTTAACATTTTCAACAGTCTGGATGATGGGACAGTGTGTCTTCAGCCAGTCTGCTATTGGCACGAAACTGGGAGGGGTGTGCTGCCCTTCAGATGGTCCTTGACAGGCTGGAGAAATGAGCTGGTGTTCAAAGTTTGACACAGAAGTGCAAAGTCCTGAACCCCATGCACCAGGACAAGCTGGGACCATCTGGCTGGAAAACAGCTTTGAAGGAAAAGGAGCTGAGGTCTCTGGTGGGCAGGTGGGACATAATCCAGAAAAGTGCCCTTGCTGTACAGAAGGCCAACAGCCTCCTGAGCTGGATTAAGCAGAGTGCTGCCAGCAGGTCAAGGAAGGTAATCCTTTCCCTTTCCTCAGTCCTGGTGAGAACATCCACACCCTGGAGGGCTGGCTCAGGCACTGGGAGAGGTGTAGTGTCACTGCAGGCAGCCTGTGAGTCCTCAGGGACTGAAGGCTGTCACAGACACATTTTATGAAAAATCTTTTCCTTAGGATTTTTCCTCCTGAGAAGCTGAGAGGCCTCAGGAACAAAATGCAAACAGTGGTTGTCTGCTGCTGTGGAATGCAACAGGTGGATCTGTGATTGGTCTCATGTGGTTGTTTCTAATTAATGGCCAATCACAGCACAGCTGGCTCGGACTCTGTCCAAGACAGAAGCCTTTGTTATTCATTCTTTCTTTTGCTATTCTTAGCTAGCCTTCTGCTGAAATCCTTTCTTCTATTCTTTCAATATAGTTTTAATATAATATATATCATAAAATAATAAATCAAGCCTTCTGAAACATGGAGTCAGATCCTCGTCTCTTCCCTCGTCCTAAGACCCCTGTGAACACCATCACAGAAGGCATTTGTCCCACAGGGAGACACAGAGAGCTGAGAGTGTCCAGCCTGGGGCAGAGAAGGCTCAGAGGGATCTCTTCAGTGTATAAAAACACCTGACGGAGGGATTGAAGAGGAGGGAGACAGGCTGCTCATAGTGGCATCATAGGAACAAGAAAAGAGGCAATGGGTACTAAGGGAAATATGGGAAATTTCACTGAAACCTTTTTACTGTGAGGGTGGTTGGACACTGGCACAAGGTGCCTAGAGGCCAAGCAGTCTGCAACCTTGAAGGTATTGAAAATCCAGGCAGACACAGCCCTGAGCAGGGGTTGGAGCGGGCAATCTCCTGAGGTACCTTCCAGCCTCAGCCAGCCCCAGCTGAGTGTGTGATTGCAAATATTGCAGTGTGTCATGCCCCGGTGATTCTAAAATTGACAGCCCATATTCTGCCTCGTTTTTCATTTTCTCCAGTGCTTAGGCATCCAGGCTGGATTAGTAATGGTCTCTTTTAACTCCCTGGTATGGCACTAACTCTTCCTTTTGCTGATGAGGGCAGCTTCTGGATGTGCAGTCAGTGCAAATACACACAAACACACCCACCAGAGCTGGAAGGCAGGGCTAAGCCAATAACCTGCACACAGGGAAGACAACATCCATGCTTACAGTGAAACTGTCTCACATAAACACACAGGAAGAGCATTTGCAACAGGGAAACTCAGTGGCCAGAGTATTATGGTGGGTTCACCATCCTCACAAGTGCAAATTCATGTTGCTGCTTGCTTGTGTAAGTGCATCCCCTCTGATGCCCCACTGACTCATTTCCTTAAATGTGTGTGTGTGTGCATAAATACATAAACAGTGACAGCAACAAGAGGCATAAGTAGCAGCAGTGTCACTGGTTAAATGAGTTTCCAAAGAGGATGATTGTGTTGCAGCAGTAACTGGAGTTGGCTTTGTAGTGAAAAAGTAACACACTTCAAGTGGGTATTTGTTTCTTGAGGCAAGCCTTACCATCACAGAGGAATCCTACCACTTGGGGGAACATTATCCCCAAAATACAGTGGATAGAGGAGAAACAATTCAGATAACATAATTGAAAGAGAAGGTGGTATTCATTTTTGACAACCTTCACTAAAGGTTTGTCATAGTTTGCACAATATTACATAGGCATCTAATTTTTCCTTTTTGTTTTTTAATCTACTGAAATTTTACTCTGGGAAATGCAAAGGGGAAGGAACTGTGTAATGGATCAGCCCCTTCTGATATCCTGTTAAAGAACAGTTTAGGCTTAAAAAGAAACTGTGAGGACAGTAGTATGAGGATGCTGTTTTCCTTGCATTTGCTGCTACAGAAGACTGTAGTATGAGGACAGCATACTCAGTATTCCAATAGCACAGGTGATGCTGCCAGATCTCTAGGAAAGTATAGAGCATTTGCAAAGATACTAAAACACCAACATGCTTCAGAAGCCACTCCTTATTGTGTCCTTTTCATGTTGACATTTCAACATGTGGAAAGCCATTAAAGACCACAGAACTTTCATCATTCTGTAGGTCTATATGGAGGTTTCATAATCCTGTATTGATGTTGTTACAACATATTATTACAAAGATTCTCCTTATCAAAAATCAGGGCTTTCTGTGCTACTCAGTGGCCCTCACATTTAAGGAGTCACTTTGGCTCTTCCCAAAATTTCTCACGTAATAGTATTTACCAAAACTTTCACAAAACTTTTACTCAAGCAAAATGAGACTAGCAGACTACCTTAGATGATTTTCAGAAGATCACAGTTGGGTGGCTGCAAGGCTTGTTAGGAACTGCATTAGTATTTGTAATAAAAAGAAGACTAGAACTTGTAGGTTGCAAAAATAGGAGGAGTAAAACTGGCAAAGAGAATGGGGGTACAGAGAACAATGACTGCATTTTACACATTCAGCTCTGGGCAACGATGCAGAAATAAGTCTTGGGTGAGACAACAGCATGAACTAATTCTTTGAAGTTTGTGAGGAACTTCCAGCAAAGGAAGAGGCACTTTGTAAAAAGGCCAGAGGTGGCTGTGTGAGAAACAACTAAGGAGACAGTGAGGATAAGTGTTACTGACAGAGCTGTGCTCACTGTGACAATAATGCTGGGCCATTGCAGAGTCAATTGTTCAGAAACTTTGAAGAGGACAATGAGCTTGCCTTTCATGCTGATGAACCGGAAAGCCAGAAGAGAGCCACAGACATTGTGTCAGCAAGGAAGGTAATCCTCACAGGGCAGTTCTGAATGAGCTTTCGGAGAACACAGTGGAAGTCGCAGGAGACGCACAGAGGAGTTGGGAACAGCTGAGGTGTGAGGTGGCAGGGACACTGGGACAGTCAACAGGGCTGAATCTCTCAAATGACATGTAGGAAGAAATGAAATATTATAGGCACATTGTTCATGTACAGCTCCACAGAGACTGCAAGATCTGATGCCTTGAGAGACTGCCTAGACAGTGTTAAAGGAATAAAGGAGGTATTTATTAAAAGCCTTCAAAGGACACACCTTGGGCAGTACAAGAGCCTGGCCAAAGCCATACCCAAGATGGATGACAGGTCATGTGTTTTTACACTTTTGTAAGTTTTGGTCCATATACACATTGGGATTAATTGTCCAATTGCAGCTTCAGGTTATGAAGTCCCATCCCCCCAGATTGCTCTCCTCAATTTGCTGGCTTTTATACTTTTTGGGCCTGAAGCTGCAACAGTGTCCCTGGTTCTCAGGCTGGAAAAGGATTGTTTCATCTAACTAGACTGTGAAGAGAACTTGCTAACACTTCATAGGAAGTTCAGAGTTATATACTAATGCAGTACAGAATCTGGAAAATACGAAAGCTAAAACTCAAGGCATCATTCCATTCAATCTGAAGACCTAAATGGCTGGAAGGGCAGTGAGGCATTTACAGTACAAAGACAGAGAAAGAGAGGTTTGTGACAGCAAAAAAACAGGATTGGTTAAATGTACTGTGCCAAGTATAAGCTGTGGTAGCTGCCCTCAAGAAGATGGCAAAAAGGTGCTGATTTTAACTGGGTATGAAAAGATAGGCCAACAATGGAGGGGAAGAGCTGTGAATCACCACAGTAAGATATGAACCAATGCCAAATTCATGGATAAGAGACCTAGAGACAGGCTCACAGCCATGAGAACTTCAGGGGATGTATTACAGATCCTGATTAAAAGCTGATTAACAAGAATCAGCTGCTTTAAGAGAAATAGCCAAGAATTAGAAGGCACACTGGACAAAACACAAAAGCCAATATGAAATCTTGATTTTGGAAGTGATGGAATGACTTGAATTGTCAGATGACACTGAGAGGCCAAGGGAGATTCAGGTGGAATAGGAGGGCTGAGATCTGGGCAGGAGGAAGGCATGCTCACCTTGGGACAGCACTTTCTGTGACTTGCAGAATTCCACAACTTTATGGATTGTTGTGATGATCAAGAAGGAAAATGAGGCTGTGCCAGAAACAAGGCTGTGGCACTGAACAATAACTTTTTTCCCATTAACTTTGGGAAAAAAAGAAGTCAAAAGAGTTTTAAAGAGCACAGCTGATCATTAAAAGAGCAAGAGGCACTGTAAAGGATATCTAAATCTATGGATAAAAAAGGAATGCATAAACACCACTGAGAAATTAAGAGCTATTTCAGCATTACAATTAATCAATGAGATCTTGCTAGGATTGGGAAATATTGTGTGTGTTCATCTGACTAGAAAATCAGGATAAACTAGTTACTAGAAAGCCTTTTACCAGAGTGTGAAGTCATAGAAGACACTCCCCTCCTCTGTCTCTCATTCATGACTTGTTTGAATACACACACACTCATCTATCACGTCTCTGATCCACTGTAGCCAGCAACCTGCCACAAGCCTCTGTTTATAAAGACACAAATTGTTGTTCCACCCTTGTTTGCTGTGGCTTTCGTGTAATTTTAGGTTGGCTCAGCTTCCTTCATTTTGTGGCCTATTAGATGAGTGGCAGATTCGTTCTTCGAACCTCAAAAAATACAGGACATGACTTTCCAAGGAATACTTTTCCACACTAGCTTGGTATTTAATTTCAGAAGCCAACCATGAAGCCAAAAACCAATGAGTAACCCATCCTTTTCTCACTGCTTTGCTGGGATGACATCTGTGAATCAGACCAGTGGTATTATGGTAAGCTTTTGAAATTTTCCCTTGCTGAGTTTAGTTAGCATTCTGAACAGCCCTGTATATTCTGCCACTGATTAATGAACAGAACTAAACCTGCACAGGAGGAGACCTTAATGAAGGCATGCAGTTCAGTGAGCTCGGGAAGAAAAAGAAGAGATAAGAGATAATTTCTGGTGGTGTGCTATAGCACAGACAGGGGTGTTTTGCAGAAAGAGGATGCAAAAATGGTGTGGTTTCATATGGCAGAACCAGAGGGACATGGAGGAAAGGGACAGGGGAAAAACAGTCACAAGGGGAAGAAGGGAAAACCAGAAAAAGGCAGGAGAAGAAAGACTCTGGTCTTTCTCTGGGTGTCTTTACCAGGTATTCAGGCAGTTGGCATAAATTGACTCTACTATCCCTCTCTTGAGAGCCTGGGCAATCATGCAGGAAACTGGACAGGAATCTGACAGATGCTGGTTACTTTTCAGCACATATCCCTGAAAAACCCAAAAAAAAACCAGGGTGGAAAACGGGTAGAAGCATTGAATAAATACTTCAGCCAGCACTGCTGCCAAAAAAGAGGATCATGAGATCAGGGCCTGGAGGGAAGATGAAGCAAAGGGAGTGGATGAAGGAACAGAAGGACTAGAACAAGAGATCAAACTGGTGGTTACATCAAGTCTGAAGAAATTTCAAGCTGCTGAAAGGTCAGTTGCATTCCCACCCCAAAAACCCTTACACCACATCTAGCACTGATACAGCTGAACATAAAAGACATTTCAATAAGCTGGTGAAAAAAGGCTTTGATTTTTCTCTTTAATTTTGTTTTCTTCTCTTTTGTATGACCTCAGTGACTCATTTCACCTTGCAGCAGCCATGGGATCACCAGATCCAACAAAAAGAAAACTGCAGGGATAGGGAATGTGGAACTACCTCTTTTCAATTAGGTTTTATGCCACACACTAAGGGGGCAAAGACCAGTCAATAAAGATTTTAAATAGGACATTATAGTAAAGGTTGCACACTGAATAAAGTTGAAAGAGGACTGGGAGAATAAGAAGGTATAACAGGTCACAAAATAGATGAGTGGGGGGTACAGCAAATCATTCCTATCTATACTTGTCTTCCAGGGGTGAAAGATAAAGTAAACTAGGAAAGGTCAGAGAACACAAGAACAAAAGATCTGTAAAAAAATGGACACCAACAAGTAAAAGAAACTAGGAAAAAAAATCCATCAGAATACAAAAAGAAAAAAAAAAGCAAAAGAGATGAGTTGGAGAAAATGTATGTGTTTACTAACTGCAGACAGAAATGCCTGAGGAACATGGAGATCTGCCAGAGGCCCTGGAAAAGCCACAGTCGCCTGACCTACCAAGGGGAAAAATATCCCCAAGGCTAGGGGAGAGCAGAAGGGAGAAAGCAGAGAGGGCAGACAAAGAAATCAGGCTGATTTCAACATGTTACTTCTTAATTTTCAGGGAAGCAGACCTACTTCACCTAGTCTGAGTTTAACATTCAGATTTTTCACAAACTTTTCTCATTTCTTGAGCCTCTTTTAATATGCAAACCTACATGGATACTTTCATTGGGGCAGTGTCAATATTAGTTGTGGTCTCCACTGGGAATCCCCGCTGCAGTATTTTGCCCCACCTCCCCCTGGATTCCTGTTTAACACTTTATTTTTCAGTAAAAATGCCATTTAGCTTTAGAACTCCTAAATCCTTGCTCACAAAACTGGAACTCAGTATGCCTTATAAAACACTGCCACGAGCTTTCCTTTCCAAAATTTTGGTATTTGGAGGGAAGACCCTGATGGAGCTCAAGCCATGATTTTATGATTCAGTGTCCAAGAGTATTCATTGCCTCCATGCATTACCCCTTCAGCTGCCATCCCCCAGTGCCTGTAGGGCTGCACTGTGAACCACAGTGAATCAGCCTGAGGCAGAATTAACTCTCTTCCTTTAAACCAGCGATCCAGCCCCTTGTGTCACCTCACAAACACAGAAACACCAGGAGAAAACAGTGTGGGAACATGACCAAGCAGCTGGGGGAAGGTGAAGCAGTGGGAATTGCTGGAACACCATCACTGCCAAAGCCTCCCTGTTAAGAAAATGCAAACTCAGTCGGGAAAAAGAAACATAGAAAGACAGAACAGATTTGTTTCCCACTAAAATAATTTTCCAGTGTAAGTAAACTGTTAGCTAGAATCACATGCACTGATAAACCAAGGGAGGAAATACAAATGTGTATGAATAAATATAAACCACACCACGGGCAGCAGCTACGATTTCACAATTTTCATCTTGGTATTTCCCAGCTTTTTTCAGAAATTTGTGCCTGAAACATTAGTTCTCCTTCACTATTTTTACTGCAATGACCTCTATATTTTAGAGCAATATTTGACAAGAAAAGCAGCTCAGTTACCAAGAGCCATACGGTCTCCCACATGTCATTTATTAACAAGATTCATGGCTCTTTTGCCCTTGGATTTCACAGCAGCTGCTGCTGCACTGTGGCAATGAGCTGTTGAGATTCAATAGACATCAGAATCTGGAGGGGAAAATACTTCAATAATTATAGATTTTATAAAGCTCCACCATCACTTGTCCAGTCTCCCTTTCTGTTTCGTAATCTTCCAGCCCAAGCTGATGTGCCTTTTTCTGTCTTAAATTTTCTTCTGCAATGAAGCCAAGGTGCTGCTGCTTTGCTACACTTCATCAAAAAAGCAGATGACAAGGAGAGAAGGAAATGCATCCCCTCTCCCAGATCCAGTTCTCAGCTTGTGGCAGAAAAAATGTGAGGAAGATTCCAGCGAGCTCTGTGATGAAACACACTCCATCATCCTCCAAGAGAAGCAAATCTAAAGTCAACTTGCTGCCTAAGAGCAGTAAAGGATGGAACCCCAGCACAGTGCAGGACTTCTTTTTTTTCGGGAAATCATAGAAGCATAGAATGGCCTGGCTTGGAAGGGACCTTAATGATATTCTAGTTCCAGCTGTGCAGGGACACACCACTCTAGACCAGGTTGCTCAAACCCCAATCCAACCTGTCCTTAAACACTTCCAGGGATGAGGTATCCACAACTTCTCCAGATGGATGTTCCAGGCACTTTTTTAGTGCCACACCACTCTCACAATAAAGAATTTTCCCTAATATCTAATCTAAACCTACTCTGCCAGTTTGAAGCCGTTCCCTCTTATCCTGTCACTCCAGACCCTTGTAAATAGTCCCTCTCCATCTTTCCTGTAAGCTTCCTTTGGGAAAACTGCAATTAGGTCACCCCAAAGCCTGCCTCCTCTGGCCTGGCTGCAGCAGGTCCCTGTCCTTGCTGTGCTGGGAGCCCAGAGCTGGATGCAGCCCTGCAGGTGGGCTCTCAGCAGAGGGGGCAGAATCCCCTCCCTGCCCTGCTGCCCACGGGGCTCTGGATGAGCCCAGCACACGGGGGGCTCTGGGCTCCCAATGGCCAGGGCATGGCCAGCCTCTCACCCACCAGCACCCCCAGGGCCTTCTCCCAGGGCTGCTCTGGATCTGCTCATCCCCAGCCTGGATTGGTGCTGGGGCTGCCCTGACCCAGGTGCAGCAGCTTGGACTTCATCTTGTCAAACATCATGAGATCCATGGGCCACTTCCTGAGCTTGTCCAGGTCCCTCTGGATGGCATCAGATGTGTTTGTCCTTTTTTTTTTTTTTGATAAAATTCAAGAAAACACCCCAAGACAATACAATGAAAAAAACAATCAAAACTGCAGAGATGTGTTTCAACACAGGAGCCTCTGGAAGATTACTTAGCTCTCCCATAAACAATCCCACTTTGACATGTAGGAATGTGTCGCACGTAATTTCCGTCAATTGTGGAAATTCCCCAGATGAAAGGATCGACCTCTTGCCGGTGGTGCCAACCAACAGAAAAAGAGGGAACTGGCAAAAACTGGAGCCCAGGAAGTTCCACCTAAACCTGAGGAACAACTTTACTGCACAAGTGAACACATGCCACAACAGGTTGCCCAGAGAGGGTGTGGAGCCTCCCTCACTGGAGATAATCCAGAAGTGTCTGGATGCAATCCTGTGCCATGCGCTCTGGGATGACCCTGCTTGCCAGGGAGCTGGGACCAATGACCCTCTGGGGTCCCTTCCAACCATACCCAGAATCAGTGATTCTGTGACCAGTTGTGGCTTTCTCCGGAACGCCAGCAGAGCCCTGGCCGGGTTTTAATATCGGTTCCTGATCAGAATCGATATTCCATCACTGCACCTTTTTTGTTTTTAGCCCCCACCTCTAACAAAACCTACTCTCCCTGGCTGCTGGGCGCGCTCAGCATCAGTGTGTGAAAAATGCATGTATTTTATGATTGGCTTTTCGCAAATATTAAAATGAATATTATGTGTGCTGTGTTAGAAAGTAATGCTGTATTAATTCTCTTAAGTAGTGTGTTAAATATAGTTTTAGGTTATAAAAAATGTTAAAATAGAAACTATGTTATGTAAGATACTTTTTTTAAAGAAAGCACTTGCAGCGAGACAGCAGCCACGGGACACCTAAATCTTTCAGAGAAAAAGAATTTATTGCCCTCTTATCAGAAGAAATGAACTTCTTCCTGCCTTGAAGGCGCTGTTAGAATTCGGAAGAAGATGTTGATGATGACCAGACAGAATCCTGTATTCGAATGGAATTTATGCATAATGTATGAAGTGTTTGAATATGCAACAGGCTATTGCTTTTAAGGGTTAATCCTCTGTTAACGTGTGTCCTTTTCCGGGCTAGTGCTGCCCAGAAAAAGGTACCCGGACGTCCGTAACTCTTTGTTTCTGTTGTC
>NW_005054513.1:850562-871778 GCF_000277835.1 Geospiza fortis
GTCGGCCTGGCCTGATTTTGTCGGAAGGGAAAACTTTGCCGGGACGCTCCCGCCCCCGCTGCGGGCCCTCCCCCTCGGCGGCACGGCCCGGGTGGCTCCCACAGTGACCCTGCCGTGCCTTGTCCCCCTCCGCAGGGCACTATGAACGAGGAGCAGTTCGTGAGCATCGACTTGGACGATGACAACATCTGCAGCGTCTGCAAGCTGGGCACCGAGAAGGAAACGCTGTCCTTCTGCCACGTCTGTTTCGAGCTGAACATCGAAGGTGAGATTCCATGGGAGCTGGAGCCTTCCTGGGCCAGCCCGGCCGGGGCTGAGCGCACAGACGGCTCCTCCAAAGCTTCCATGGGGTTTGGAAACGTCTGTCTGTAGACAAAGTTTTAAATCAGTTTGTTTTCTAGCTCTAAAGGTGGGTGCTGCTCCTCCAGATGTGAGGGTGAGCCCCCTCTTTCCAGACCCTCTGGAACGCCCTGGTGTTTATTCCATCTCCTGGCTTTAGACCGCTGATGTTGGACTTGGGATCTGAATCACGTTCTGCCTTTATTTGCTCAATAATTAGAGGGGGTGTATGTATAAAGCAAGCTTAAATTGCAAATTTTATAGCATACTATTCAGGGTTTTTGGAAGCAGATCACTTTGCTTTCACTAGATCTGCTCAGGGGAACGGAATTCTTGTTTTCATATTTTCTTTCTGAAATTATGAAAGAAATTTCAAAATTTCTTTTTGTTGTCATAAAATGTTGGTATGTGTAATGTGATAAAGCAGGGTTCATTGTCAAAGCTTCCTAAAGTCAGCATCTTGTAAAGTAGGAATTTTTGCCATCTTTTAAAAGACTAATCTTGTAGAACCATTTTGGCCTCCAGAATAGTATTTTTAAAATTTTAAACCTGTTTTCGTAAAGAATTTTGCCATCTGGTTGCTTTTCTTCATGCATGAATGAGCAGTAGATTATTTTTGTCCCTTTTTAAATCAAATTGTTTGTCTTTGGAGCAGCAAAGTAACTTCTTCCCCTTACATAGAGTGGTCTTTGCCAATTATATGTAGATATGACCACCCCGAGTAATTTATGTTGTGACGCAGTTGAATTTGAAGATCTCAACAGTGTTATGTGATTAGTCCCATCATTTCTGTTATCATTCCTTGATAACAGGTAGTAGACTTTTGTTGCTAGTAGAGGCAGTGTATTTCAATCTGAGCACTACCTGGATATTTCAGAAGTAATTGCCATGTTTTTTGCTTTTGTTTAGAAGAGACATGCGTGTGTACTTGCAGTTTTTGTTGAAACTCAAGAGCAGCTGTCTAACCTAAGTCAGTCTCTTTGAGTTTTCTTATAGCTTTAGAATGTTAGGTTTAGACTTCTCAATATGGAGAGAGGATGTTTCTCTCTCTAGGCTTTGAAAACATACCAGCACACTGAGAATTAAGTGCTTCCATTACACTGCTAATCTAGTTTTGTTTTGAAAGTGTTGAAAGTGATAGAACACATTAAAAAATTGCTGTATGGTTTCTGTGCTCTGTTGTTTGAGATAAGCTGTGGATTTGTCAAAGCTGCTTGTTATGGCTGTGACTTTACAAAGTGATCATGTGTTTTAAGTGGAATAGGTTTGGGATTTTTTGCTCTAAATAGCCTTGGTGCTAGGAAAGACTTAATCTGTGGAAACCTTTACATAATCTTCTACATTTCCAGCTAATTTTAAAAGGAGGCTGCATGGAATAGAATAGTGATAAAAGCTTCCCTAAAGTTATAGGCCACTGCAATTCTATTATTTTGCATAATAAAAGTATACACATCTTTGATCATGTTAACATCAAAATGCCTCAATTTCTGATAGTCTGTCTTTTGTGTGCCACTTTGAAAAGATGTACTGTTACTGCTCATAGGGAGGAGAGGCTTAAAAGTGGCAGAGGCTGTGTCAGTGGCTTTTTATATAGAGTCATTATAAGGCTTTTTAGCTGAACTGCTGCATGAGTCAGCTCTTTACCATACTTACGGTCACACTTTTCCTACTTTTGACAGATCTCTACATTCCTGTATTTTTTTTTTGTGACAAAGACTGATTTTTATGTTTCTCAAATAAGTCTTTTGGCAGCCCTGGGTACAGCATGAACTGGGTGGTTCACTGAAGCACAGTGTTATGCTGGATGTTTTCATACTGACCTCCTGGTTATGTTTTAATGGAGTTCAGATGCATTAAAACTTGTTGAACAGAATCAGCTGCAAGTTGCATCAACTCCTGTAGATTTGTTATCCCACACTTACAAATGAGTGTCGATCTCGCTGATCGTTTGTCTTTTTATGTAGCATCATATTTAAAACTGTCAGCAATTAAAACCCATACATATATTAAGTATTTCAGGAAGTGAAGTAGGCAATTCTAAAAAAGATACTCATGCAACAGCTAAGACAGGCTTGCTCATTTTTGGTATGGAACTGCTCCCTCATGGAAGCAGGAAATAGCTGCTGTTGGAGAGCAGGCAGGCTATTAGTCACAGCTCAGCATCTTGCAGGATGCTTGAGTACTCCCACCGTTTGCAGCACCCTGTTAACTTCCATGTGTTAAGTGCTGTCTGACTTAATTGGAATGTGTGGCACCTCTTGCATCTTTCCTGACCGTGCAGTCTGCACCAGGAGCTGGCTCAGGATAGAAAGGAGCATTACAGATGTGCAAGGGCTAGCAGTGGGCTTGGCAATCTTAGGTTTGCAGGACTCAATGATCTTGAAGGTCTTTTCTGACCTAAATGTACTTTTGTTTTGTGAGTCTAGGTATGAAATTCTGGAAGTAGGCTTCCCAGCTTTCTTTTTTTAGCAGGGCATCATAGTAACAAAACTGCTGAGGACTATTCTGTTTCCCCTCATGCCAGCAGCATGTGACTGCTTAAACCTGGACACGGCAAGTCCATGTGCTGGGAACTGATGCAGCTGAACCCTCAAAACAGACTTTCTCAAGTGTCTGTGAACAAAATACTACAGAAATATAATTTACTTAGCTGCACTTAATTACAGTGTAATCTAGTGGTGGCGAATCTTTGCATCTCCTGGCATCTGTGAGTGCAGCAGCTGGACAGGTTTGCCTGTGTCTCAGTGGTGATGTTGATGATTGGCTTGGGTCAGTAAGAGGAGGAATTAGAAATGGGGGACTTGGAGACCATCCCCATCTCTAATAATGACTGATGTCTGGATTAGTGTTATGGCTCAGCCTTTACTTTACTGACATTGAGTGTTTATTTGTAACCTTTATTATGTTTGGACTGTATCTTGGTAATGTTACATACTTGGGGGGAAAACTGTGTTTCTTTTATAGTCCTTTATGGAGAATACTGCTATACAGAAAGCTTCATCTGTCTTCTGTCTTGATTGAATAACTGTTGAATTTCTATTTAAGGAAGTCAGTTATCGTGCCATAAAACCTTTCATTTTTATCAGATATCAGATCTCCATCATTATTTTTCTAATAATAGATTTTTAGTATTTTAGTGAGATAAACTGTGATTATGCTTCTTACTAAGTTCAGTTAATTCACAGAAACTGCTGATTTGATTGTAAGTAGGAGATCAGCTGTGGTGTCTGTCCCAGAATTTATTCAGGAGTGATACTTATGGATTATAGGATCTATTTCTCTAAAGCTGACTGAAAGAGTGATAGCAAGGGGAGAAGAAAAGAGAATGTGGGCACTGGAATAACTAAAGCCAATATGCAGGTTTAAACTTAACCCTCTTAAATGTCATCTGTCTTTCTTGAACAAGGAAAGAGCAACATGCTCAGCAGAGTTTAGTAGTTCTGGTCTTCAGCCTAGAAGGGGTGAGAGCAGTGTTGTCTCTGCAAAGAGCAGTATTTTTTTCCTGTTGCACTGGCTCATCCAGCTCACTTAGTTTGAGGATTCATGCTCAGGGAAGCTGAGTGTACTAAGCTGCACCTAAATACTTCTGTTGCCAAACTAGCTTTTGTGTCTGAAGGTTCATAGTCAGATGATACAGCACAGCAGAATATTAATGTGCTTCTTAAGGTTTAAAATATGCAGAGTACTTACATGTGAAAGACTAAACATTTTGAGAAATGAAGCTGATTGTGAGCAGTGTTTTTAAAGTTGTACATGGGGTTTAGAATATCTTGGTGGGCAGGATCTGCTGGGCTTTAACGTTGGGCTTTGTTTGCCTTGTGCAGATGAAGCGAGCATCAGAGATGGTGCATTGTTTGCTTTTCTGAGTAGGTGTCACAGTAGTAATCAGTGCATTGAAACAGGAAACGTTTTAAATTCATACGTGACTGGTTTGCATAAGCCAGGAAATCACGTGTTGTGTGTTAGTGGAAACAAAGTTCTTCTTTTTAATTTCATTAGAATATGAGAAAATGATTAAGTGAACTCTGCTAGCAGAGATACAGTACTAACAAATCTGCTGTGATACCTCAGGGGTGGGGAGAAATGCATGAAAACTGAAAAACACGTGCTTGTGTATATATAAAAACTGTCTGTAAATGTATAAATCAACAAAACAAAATCCTCTGCCTGAATATGGTGTTTTGAAACTCCAGTTGTTGCATTTCCAAGTCGTGGATGCTCCATCCCTAGAATTGTTTTAAGGGCAGGTGAGTTGGAGCTCTGAGCACCCTGCTCTAGTGGAAGGTGTTGGAATGAGATTTAGGGTTCCTTCCAACCCAAGCCAGTCTGTGGCTCTGTGTGACCGTGTATCCTGTGTCTCACCCCTCACACAGCAGCTGCCAGAGGCTCCTGCCTGTGGTGCTGCTTAGAACTGTTCAGCTTTATTCCCATGGGAAGGCATTGCACAAGGCAGCTGTGTCCTGGGATCCTCTGGACACCTGTGGAAATCCCAACTTCAAGATATTGAACATCAAACTTAGAAGTCTATCACAATTATGGCTTACCTTTACATTACTTTACATAGTGTATCTGTCTTCAACTGGGTTTATGCTGGTATTTCTTAATGAAGAATTATTTTTAAAACCTGCATTTCCTCACATTCAGGAGTTGTAATGGAGACAAATGGTAATAGAAGTGGCAAATGTGATTGTTTGAGATGATTTTTTACTCTTTTGCTTGTCCAGTGCTGCTAACTACAATAACATCTTGGAGAATGCTGGCTGACAAGCAAACTGGCTCACTTCCATTTCTGTTTAGAGCTGAGCAGCTGAATAGCAAATGACAGTTCCCATCCCAAGTCCTGTAATACAAGAGACAGTGTAAGTACTGGGCATCCATTCCCCTGATTTATGTTGAAGTAGTTAGATTTCCATGGTCCTTTAAAGTGCTGATAGACTCAGCTTTTGAGGCAATTTCAGCATCAGGTTAGTGCTTCTGAGTCTCCAGGCTGAGACAAGGATGTTATGTTATAAATAAATCTGTTTTACCACATAGCTTTTTTCCTGTTAAGGCCTATAAAATCTTGTATAATATTCTCATTCTGTGTTCATTAAAAAAAAAAAAAAAAAAAAAGGAGGGAGGGGGTGGGGGGTTTAGTTGTTGCAGACGTATAAGCATTCTAATTTCAGGTTTTTTTCCTTTTTACACCCTGCAGAAGAATATCTCACAGAAATAAAATGTGTTGTAAGGTGTAGTTGAAACAAGTGGAAATCACTGATTTAATTCTGTTCCAGAATATTACACATCCTTATTTTTTCAGTGTTAATGAAAGATAAACAGTAAAATAGATTATTCTGGCAATAAAAGCTAAAAAATGCCATCATTGCCCTTTAAACTAGACAGATGAGAACTTGTTTCAAGGTAGCATTTGCAGGCCAGGAGTATGACTCATTTCTGCAAAGTTGAATGGACATGTGAAATTAGCTGCAGTTTCCACTAAAGCTCTTAATTACAAATTCAAGTCTGAGCATGATTGGAGATGTTGTTCTTACTCTGAATGCTGTACAAGTACCACTGAGTAATGCTAAGATGTGGAGCTGGTTCAATAAAAACATTTTTGCATTCTTAATGTACAGATTTGGGAGATTTGTCCATGCAAGCAAGATAATTGAGTATTTATGTTACCTGGCATCATCCAGACTGCAGAAGTACCAGCTTATGACTTCCACTCTCTTCTGGTTGTCTAACTGATTTTTCTTACAAAGTATGTGGCATAATATTTTCAGTAGTGAAGTTTTCATCAGTGCATTGCTTTGTTTAATACAGTAGCAAATTCTTCTTAGTAAAGTAGTTTATAAGGAACATGATTTTTGAAAATATATTTAAGGGGCCAGCTGAATTTCTGTTCTGTCTGATATATTTGCTCTGTGCTAAAATACAAATGAGCTGATCGGAATGAAGTGGGAGGTGATTTGTGTGCACACTTGATGTGTGGAAAGTGCTGGCATTATCATATGAAAGCGAGGAGAGAACTTTAATTTATGAACAAGATAATATCTGGTATTTGCAAAGTGTCTGGTTTTAGAAATTAATGAATGGCACTGGCATCTTCCTTCTAGCCAGTCTAATAAATCATAAGATTTAACTCTGAAATGAGATTGCATGTAAACCCTTAAAAATAGCAGTTGGCTTTACATCTTGTCAAGGAGATGTACTGGAGATACACATCTCTAATGATCCTGCTTTTCAGTGTTGGCAGAATCGTACAGCTGAAGAGTATCAGGTTTTTGTCATTTAGACTTGTGGATAACTTGTTGTCTTATGTTATCATGGGCTGCTTTTGTCTCATGCATTTTGAACAGGTCTTGGGATCTGCTTTTCTGGGAACCTCCCTCTTTCAGCACTCTTGGTAAGCAGCCTATGCAGCAGTGGCTTAAAATAAACAGACATGAACATTGAATGTCTTGTGAAGCCTTTCTGTCTGCCCACAAGATAAACCACGCTGGAGCTCATCTGACCTTTGTGCTCCCAGTGGACACTCAGAGATGTCTGGGAGCTGTTCCATGAGCTGGCTGAACATCCCTGTTTACAGAGTGCTCCTGAGGTGCACAGCTGAGGGGAGCAGCAGCTGGAACATCTGGGAGCGCACAGTGAAGACCAGGGCTCTGAAAGTGGGCAGCCACAGGCAAGGGTTCTTGCTTACTCTAGGATTAAAGGAGAAGACCAGAGGTGTCTGTCACAAATCCCTCTGGAGTTCAGTGTTTCAGGTGAGGTGAATTGTGCCTGAGAGGCATTTCTTCACTGCCTGTGAAGGCAGGTCTCCACAGCTAACTCAAACTGGAGGCAGAAGAGATGCTCAGGTATAAATCTTACCCATAAATATCTGTAAATTCTTTAAGGAGGCTTTAAGTAACTAATGGCGTAGTGCAAACTTATCATTGACTATTCATGCGTCTACAAGTATTCCTGTTAATTTTAGTTCATCTTAGATTCAGGGGAGATTTTCTACTTCAGCTGCTATTCACCATTGCAAAAAATAAATTAGTTTACAGCATGACATTAGAAAATGCTAAGAAGGGAATGTAAGCTTTCTTTAACATTATTTCCAACTGATGGATCTGAAAGACCAAATAAGAAGTTTGGTTGTTTGGTTTTTTTTAAAGAGAATAGCAAACAAATGAAAAAAACCCACTGTTGAAGATAAGCAGGCTAATGATCACTGATTTATTTTTTTCTATGGAAACATTTGTGAAGGGATGTGGAATAATCTTGGTATTCAAGAACATTCCTTTTGAATTGGACTTGTTGATTACTTTTATACTCTCCAAACAGGACAACTCTTCTAGACAGCTTTATGTAAACAAACATTTCACTTGCTCATATGAACAAACATTTCACTTTTAGATTTTGTGTCTTTATAATGAAGAAGAGTTATACACAGTTCTTGGTGAATGAGTTGCAAAGGCAGAAATAGTCTTTGTAGGTTTCTTACCCTCAAAAGAGCCAGAAAGCAAAAAACTTTAATACGATGAAAACTCATTTACTTTCAAGTACAAATGCCTTAAAATGGGGTAGAATTTCTTGAGATGAGATTGCTCACCTGGTTATCTTGTAAATATTCTCCCTGCTCTCAGCTACTTTACAGTTATGAATAAATAGAAGTCACAAAAATGTGTATTAACCTGCCTGATTGCTAGTCATGCATTTACAAAATTACTTTGTAGGAGTGGATTAGGAGTCATGTTGACTGGCTGCCTTGCATAGCTTATAAATTGAAAGTCAGGGTTTGGGTTGAGTTGGTTTTTTTTTTGCCTAAGCATTAGGCAGTTATGTAGGAAGTCCTGTTCTTCAAGTCAATATACAAAGATATAGAGTGAAGTGATATGTTCATATCCCATCTAGGACACATGAGTTACTAGAATCAGAAACAAATAATGGATTGTAAGCAGTTATGTTGTTTTATCATTGTCTGGAGGTTTGGCATCAGCCTGTGAATCATGTGCACTTGAGGAATGATCTCTGGCATGAGCTTGTTTCCTTATAGCATCTGTGCTGTCTTAAGTTTGTTAGATATGGTCTTGTAGATATTAGCAAATTTTGTGGGATTTTTTTTCCCCTGCAGATTAAACTTTTCTTCTCTGGGTGTTGTTGGGTGGGATTTTTGTTGCTTTTTGAAGGGTTTTTTCCTTCTCTGAAGAAGTGAACATGAAATTTAGGGTGTACTTGGACATAGTCTGCAGTCCTGTTCTTGGAAAGTAAGACAAGGAACAAATGTACATACCTGCAAATGGGGGAGTGGGGAAGTTGATGGATTTACAATTGCAGACTTGAAGAACCAGACAAAAAGTAAGAAAGATTGAGGCTGATATTGGCAAACAGAAATGTGGAAACAGAACTGAAACCCTGTGAAAGTCCCTGAAACTCACAATAGCTGTTTATCAAAATTACAGTATTGCTTCTTGTTTTGTGCAGAAATCTTGCCATGCTTTATTCATCTGTAGGTGTATAGTGTTGAATAAAGCAATAAAACTGAATCATTTTTATATATCACTTGGTCCATGCCAGCTCACCAGATTGTAGCTTTTTCTGCATTTGTGATGAAGGGAAAAAATATGAAGTAGTCTGAGTGGAGTATGAAATCTTCCCAAAAAGAAATGGACATCTTTTCTGCCTCATGAGGCTGATGGTATTGCCCACAACAGAAGGATTTGTTCCAAACTTGCTGTAATTCTGGTGTGTGGTTGTTAGCTTGTGCTGGCACAGCAGCTGCTGTCCCTGCTCAGCTCTTCCAGAAGGTTATGGCTGATGTTCTCTGCATAGGAAAGGACTAATTGTCACCTTGGGACAAAAGAGAGATGGATGCTTGTTTTAGTTTTGTGTGTGATTGTTACAGCAAAAATCCAAACCAGTTACGTGAAAGCTGAAGCAGGTCTGTTAGCAGTTGTCTGCAAAACTGGTTTGGATTTGCACATTTTCAGTTCCTTACTTTATTCAAGATTCCTTAGATAGGAGCCCTTTGGGGGTTTTGCAGTGGAATAGGAGAAGGGACAGGATGTAAATTCTTATCTTGTATACTGAAAGTGTTTCACAACAACCTGCCCTGTGCTCAGAAAGAGGGACATTGTGGCTAATGTGTGGCATATAAATAGCAAAGCTTAAACTCCTGAAGTAGCATGGGTTTTTTTTTCTTCTGTAATAATTGCTCATTTCAGGCACTCTATTACAGAGTTCAGATAAAACAGATCTCTTTGAGCAGCATGCCTTTAGAAGGGGGAAGTTAGCAATGTTCAGAACTCTTAAAAGATAAATTCATCAGAAGGAAACACTTGAATAACCTTGAGCTTAAGGCTTGGACATAATTCAGTTGGGGCTTTTATGAGGTCATGCTGCACTTGTTCTTTCTTTGTGTAACAATTTGTGTGTTGGCTATTTTGTGTGGTCTTATGCTCCTCTCCTACTGGACAAGTAACATTAATTCTCATTGAAATAATGAAGCAGCCTCAAAGGAATTTCTTTTTTTAAGTGATACCATCAGTATTCTGTCATTTGTTGTGCAGGTGTGTTTGTTAAGTGGGTTCCTGAGCATTATTCTGTGGAAAAATGTGCAAAGCAGGTTTTTCAGCCCATTGATTATTTTCTGTAAGTAAAAGAAAGCACTATGAGCAGCAGCAAAGTAGAATGTTGAAGAATCACTTGGGTAAAGCAGGTAACATTCAACAAATCACTCCAGTTTTCTAGGGTTTGTGGTGTTGTGAATATATTTGCCTTATAATTTCACTTAACCAGTGTTTGCTTTCCTGTGATGCCTTAAAGACTTAAAGTTTCCATCATGCTACTTGAGTTAAGCAGGCTTGCTCTATTTAAATGGTGCTGATAAGTCCTGAAAAAAAAAAATACTTGTCTTTCTTGTTTTCAATAGAAATGTTTGTTGTGATTTTTTAAGTCTCTGTAAAGATAGAGAGGTAAAATAGCATTGCAAGTGGGCAGCAGATTATGCAGAGTTTAAGAAAAGTTGGTGAGTATTTGTTTGCTGAAAGAGGTTGAAAAGAATTTTGAGGTGTTGAGTGAGAATCTTGACTGCCCCTTACTCTTACCTCTGGAGTAAAGAGTGTACTTTACTCCAGAACTTCCTTCTTAAAAGTTGCCTCTGGTTAGTATGTGAGTTTTGTTTCTTCTAATAGTTACCTCATGAACAGAAGGAACATCTGTTTTTTTAAAGTCATGAAAACATCATTTTCATGACTTTACCTTCTCCCCCTGGTCCTAAGAACAAAATTAATCCCAGTGCTGTTTTCTTTTGTTTTCCATTTTTTTAGATATTTTTGCCCCATAAATTGTGTGCACTCTCAGGAACTCAGCCAGAAAATAATGCACTTAAATTTCAGTGCTGCCCAAAGAGTGGAAAATCAGCAATTTGTGATGGCTACTCTAGATGTTTGAACTCCCCAACTTCAAACAGCAGACACCAGCAAGTGAGATAATCAAAATGAAGTGCTTGGATTTGTTTTCAGTTTCTTGTTAAAAATTTTACTTTTTCGGATTAGTTTTGAGAGTAGTGTGGGATTTTGTGGGATTCAGTAATTTAACAAAAACATTGTATCATTTGTTAATTGTTTGGGTTGGGGAGATTACGCTTTGCCTCAAGAATTTAAGAGGTTAAATCAAACGGAACTGAGACTTGTTGTAACATGTAGCTTTGTTCTAACTGTCTGTAAATGTCTCTGTTACCAGATTTTGTTACCTGTTGCACTTCATGGGTTTTCTTTTATTTTAGTCACTTTTAATGGATAATTGCTGCAGGTTGGTTCAAGTTGCCTAGATTCAAAGATACAGTTACCTTGTTTGTTGTTTTCAATACTTCAGCATTAAGCACTTTCAACCTCTGGTTCACAGGTAATATTATTGTTATTTGCAGTGACAAACTTGTTAGACAGCGTTGGTTTTCATTGTATTGAGACCCTCCCAAGTAATATATGGGGTACTGAGATAAATGACAAACTGTTTATTATTCTGGACTTGGATTCTGGATCTACTGTGTATGTGAAGAAAAATAAATATCCACTGAAGTTGCAGAAAGTAATTTTGTAGTGGGGCTACTATTAACTTTCTGGAATAGTCATTTCTCATACCATCTGTGTTCACTCACCAACTGCAGATCTTCACAGATTGTGTTCCTTTTTAACCTGTCAATCACTAGCTGTTACTTAGAGGTTTAAGTTACCTGCTGTAGCTATTTGAACAGTCTTTGAGGGAGGATGAGCGAAGAGGAGAATAAACATCCATCTTGTGTGATGTCATGGTTTAACCCCAGTGGGATGGGGAGACAATTTCAGCTTGTGGGCTGAGACAAAGACGGTTTCAAAGGGAGAGCAAAAGCTGCCTGTACAAGCAAAGCAAAAAAAGAATTCATTCATTGCTTCCCATGGTTGTGCAGGTGTTCAGCCACCCCAGGAGAGCAGGGCTCTGCCATGCAGAACGGTGACTTGGGATGACAAACACCATCACTCCAAGCATTCCTCCCTTCCACCTTCTTCCCCCAGCTTTATACACTGAGCATGATGCCATCTGGTGTGGAATATCCCTTGGGTCAGTCGGGATCAGCTGTTCCACCTGTGTCCTTTCCCAGCTCCTTGCATGCCCCCAACCTCTGTCAGGGTGGTGAGAGACAGAAAGGGCCTTGACTGTGTAAGCCCTGCTCAGTGATAATGAAAACACTGCAGTGCAAATCCAAAACACAGCCCCATATTACACTGTGATAAAAATTAACTCTATCCCAGCCAAAACCAGCACATCTCAAATGAATTTCAGGACACTTTAATGTTGGCAAGCATTGACACTGTTAGAGCTTGCTTCCCTAGCTAGGCTGCAGGCTTGTACCAGTGCAAAATAATAAACTATTACTGAAATCTGAGTTATGTTTGACCACTTGAATGAGACAAGCCTGCACCCTGCAGTACTTGAGCAGATGGCTCATAACATTATGCATAGAAGATGGGAGCTTTGTATGAGTGCTGTCAGACTGCTCTGCAGGATCGTTCTATAGAACTTGCTGGTACACAGTTGGGTTTATTTTACTTCTTCAGCTTATACACTTGTGTATAGGGAGGATGCAGCATGTGTGGAGTTGTCAGTTTGCTTCATCTCTGTCACTGTGCAAGAGGCACACGCTGAAGTCCTGCTCCAGAGATTATGGTGTGCAAAACAATTTGCTTGATAAGGACTCAAACCTGAGGGAAATTCCACAAATTTTGGGCTGTGATGTACCCTTGTTTGCTTCAGTGATAAGACTGATCACTGAATTTTTTTTTCTTGGTTGCTTGTGAGTAAAGATATTAAAAAATCAGCAGTAAGTGAATTTCTTTCTGTTGTGTCTTTACAGGAGTACCAAAGTCAGACCTTCTACATACAAGATCTTTAAGGGGGCACAGAGACTGCTTTGAAAAATTCCACTTAATAGCAAATCAGGACTGTCCACGATCAAAGCTCTCTAAAAGTCCTTATGCAGAAGTAAAAAATATCTTGAGCAAAAAAATTAACTGGATCATACAATATGCACAAAACAAGGATT
Organism: Geospiza fortis; assembly: GCF_000277835.1. NCBI lineage: Eukaryota > Metazoa > Chordata > Aves > Passeriformes > Thraupidae > Geospiza > Geospiza fortis. Next base: position 863,449 of record NW_005054513.1, read on the forward strand.
TAGACTCTGATTCTGAAAGCTCAAAACCATCCCAACATCAGCTTTTTAGCTTCAGACATCAGACTGATAGAAAATTACTCCCACAGTTTGACTCCCCAGTACCTAGATACTCTGCAAAATGGATAGATGGGAAATCTGGAGGCATCTCAAGCTGCTCACAGACTCTGCTGGAACCAAGAGAATCCACTGATTTCAGACTCGGTGCTACCTTCTGCTGCAGCAGCGTTTTGTGGTCCAACCGCAGCCAGGTCCAGAAAGCTGAAAAAGCTGAAGGTGATTCACTTGCCAGTGTTCGTAGGAGACATCCTCAGCACAGCAGGGAGGAACGTGAGTATGCATCCATTTACACACAGCCTAACAAGCAAGGGCTTTTTTTAAATACCTATTGACCACTTCATGTCTCCACAGGGTGTTTGTTCTCATCCTGAGGTCCAGCATGTAAAATCTCGGGGGAAAAAACAGCTACCTGGCTGAGCAAATAGGGTGGTTTGGCTGGTGTTTTTTCTTTTGGGTTTTTTTTATTTTATTTTACTCTTAGCTGTAACCCAGTGTGATTCAGGACATGTCTAATTTATGCAAAAAATTTAATTTCCATATGTCATTCCTGGGAGTTGCACAGCCCTGCCTGTGGAGGTGGAGGTTACTCAGCTCTTGCAAATCTCTCTTATTGAACTTGCACAGTGCCCTGAATTCCACTTCACAGAGACCTGCCCTACACAGCAGGGGAAATTAGAGGTCATGTAGCAGAACAAACTTGTGAAATTATAGTTGCAGACTTCCCAGTGCATTTTACTGGATTTTTTTCCTTGTGTTTGTTGAGCATAAGAAACTGGGAAAGCCCTTCTGCCACCATGTCCTCTTAACAGCTGTAGCAGAAGACCTGAACTGTATTTTGATGATGGTGAAAATAACAGAAAATTAGTTTCCCCGTTAAGAAGAAATCTTTAGAAAAAGCTAGGATATTTTAGTGTCTCTGGAATCAGACTGCATGAAATGTGTTAGGAATAGATTCCTAGAGGTACGTGCTGTTACCATCCTGCTTTTTAGGCAGTACTTGGTCCTGAACTGGTGTATGTCCACTCTTACATTTGTAGATGAGGAAAGTAATTGGAGAGGGTTTCTGAATTTCAAAAGAGCTGAGAAAGAAAACAAAAGCACTGATAAAATATTCCAGGGAAAAACAGGTGACGAAAATCAAGGTAGTAATGGAATCAGAATGTCAGAAGAGTCAGAGAAAGAGGTACTGTAAAAAGTTGGAATTGGCTTCTTTAGCCTCCCTTTTTTTTAACAAACTGATAATTCTGTCCTTGCAAAGCTGAGTCATTTCTCATTCTTTATGAAAGGATTTTACTTAACTGCTGCATGATGTGTCATGTTGCATTTGCAGTGAATTAGTAGCCTTAAAGCCATAAATCAAAACAGATACATTAGGCTGTTTGACCACCTGTCCACTGGAGTCATAAATTGGGATTACATAAATCAGGACATATAACAGAGGAATTATGGAAGCTTGACCTGGTTTATGGGGTTGTCTAACTGAAGTTAGTGACTTGGAGTTTATCTCCAGTCTTTGATTTTAGGATGGGAACCTAAATCTGCATTGAGCACAATAACAAGCTTTTTCTTCTGACTACAAAATGCAGCTTTGAGGCATTTTTGCTTGTATTTTGCAGTATTTACCTTTAAAAGACATTCATGTGGAGTCTCTATGATTAAGTTTGTATGTTAGATGTAAACTTAGACTGCCAGAATTAGGCACCTTCTTACTGCAATACTTTCAGTCTTAACAACATAGCTGACTACTGAAAAACAGTATTAATAGAAATGTAAATAGCTTGGCCAGTATTTTTTCAGAGTTTGCCTCAGCTGTGGATAGAATAATATTTTACCATTTAAATTCAGTGTTCCTTCTCCCTTTCCCTTCTGTATCAGAATAATGTGCCATGAAACAGTCCTGTCCCAAAACACTCACATGAAACATGTGAACCAGTCTGTCTGGCAGATGACAAAATGTTAATGAAAATACTGAAGAATGGGGAATTAGCATCCTACCACTGGGTATAAAAGAGTGAGGGGGAAATCTTGATATTTTTAGCTCTTAATTACTATATTAAATTTAGTCAGGGTTTTTATGGTGCTAAAAGGGTGGTAGAGGGTGAGAAGGGACTTTTCAGGTTTATTGATAGCTGAAGGTAGGCAGGAGCACCATTTTACCTGACTGATGGAGGAGAAAGGTGAATCTGTTTTATTCTTAGCTGGGATTATGTCTTGAGTACCAAGACTTAGCTATTGCCAGCTTCTTTGGCTTGGCAGTACTGTCAGCAGTTGAACATCCCACAACTGCCAGCTCTGAGAAAGTTTGAAAGGGAAGGCTTAGGATAATCAAATAATCCAGTGAGTAGCTAAAACCCATCTTTTTCAGAATTTGGGACTTTAAATTTGCCATGTAGAAACCTTTTGCACAGAGAAATCTCTGGAAAAAAGCTGCAGCATCGTTTTTTCTCTCAAGTATGCCATGAGAGCTTTGCTAAGCTGCAGCAGAAACAGCTTTGCTGAAGTTTAAAAACAGTATTTTAGAATTGCAAGGTCTTAAAGCTTGTGCCTGTGGCCAGTACCCCCTGTGGTGTTCAGATTGTCACTTTTCACCGTGGTGACAAGGGCATCTCAGCAGCAGCCATGGCACCACGTGTGCCCACTGCAGGGTTGAGGAAACCCTAGGAAGCAGACCAGTGCTTCCCTGCTGTTGATCAAGGGCAGTGAAGAACATTTTCACAGTTCCCTCCTCTGAGGCTTAATGTGTATTTTCTGTGAGGGTGATCAATGCACACAACCCGAGATACAGAAGGGCTTTTGAATGATACAGAGGATCTTATAGTTCTCACCAGGAGCACAGAAGGAAACCTGTTTTTATATGCTGGTCTTCATATCAAGCCAGGATTGTCCTTTGTCATTTGTCACTGAGATACTCAGTGGAAACTGTGCAAGTTATTATTTATGCATAAAGCACAAACCTTGATGACCAAAACAGGGAGCCACATGCTGAAAATTCTGTCAGGAAGCTGCTTCTTGCAGGCTGGGAAACATAGCAGGACTTAGCTCAGAATTGTCCCCTTTTCATTGTCCACAATTAAACAGATGTGCTTTCATGGGTTACACTGGGGAAATCATGTTTGGCAGTCAGAGGAGGGTATAGAATTTAAATGTGCCAAGCAGTTCTGACTCTGGATGCTACTCTTTTCAGGCCTTGATTTGCCACCCTTTTAACATTGAAGAGAGGGTTTTCTAATGGAGTAAGTAAATCCTTGTCTGTGTCAAAATTAAAAAGAGAATTTTCAAATTTTCCCCAAATCACTGATAAGTACTGTTGTCTCTGAATTACTGCCACACATCTGTTGATTATTAGAATGCAAATAGGAGAAATCTTGAGAAAATTGGAGTCTGCTTAGGGATGCTTGTGTGACTTTGGTAGTAGTAATAACAGATTTTATTGTTGCAGTGACTACAATGACTCTAGGAGAGTTAAAGCAACTTAATGAAAAACTGCTCAAGCAAATCCAGGGTGAGCATTTTCCAATACTCTTTGTTTTGGGTCTGTGGTGCTTTGTCATAAAAAAAGGTCTGGTTCTAAAAAAAAAAAATTGATTGCCTTTCTGTCAGTTACATTTTAATGGATGTCTCTTGTTTTCCATGGAAATGTGTGATAAAGAGAGATTTCATTATGTAATCTGCTTTGGTGCTGCAAATTGGCACAGTATTCTCTGAGAATTTGATTAGAACCATAGAATTGTTAAGGCTGAAAATGACCCTTAAGATCATCAAGTGCAACCATTAACCCAGCACTGCTAAGTTCCCCACAAAACCAGGTGATTCCTAAATCCCACATCTCCATGTCTGTTAAATCCCTCCAGGGATGGTGACTCCACCACTTCCTGGGCAGCCTGTTTGCAGTGCATGACAGCCCTTTCCATGAAGAAATGTTTCCTAATATCCAGTCTAACTTTGCCTGGTGCAAACAAAGCCCATTTCCTCTCATCCTGTCAGTTGTTACCTGGGAGAAGAGCCTGATCCCACCTGGTTTCACCCTCCTGTCAGGCAGCTGTAGAGAATGATGATGTACCCCCTGAGCCTCCTTTTCCCCAGGCTGAGCCCCCTCAGCTGCTCCTCATCACACTCGTGCTCCAGACCCTTCCCCAGCTCTGTTGCCCTTCTCTGGACATGCTCCAGCACCTCCATGTCCTTACTGTGAGGGGTCCAAAACCGATCACAGGACTGAGGTGTGGCCTCACCAGTGCCCAGAACACGGGGATGATCCCTGCCCTGGTCCTGCTACCACACCACTGCTGATCCAGGCCAGAGTCAGCTTTGTTTTCAATTCTATACCGATCCGCCTTGGCTCAGGTTGTCCATTGTTGCAGACATCTTCTCATGAAAATCCTTTCCTTAAGATTTTTCCTCCTGAGAAGCTGAGAGGCCTCAGGAACAAAATGTAAACAATGATTATCTGCTGCTGTGGAATGCAACAGGTGGATTTTTGATTGGCCCATCTTAAATGTTTATAATTAAGGGCCAGTCACAGCCCATCTAGCTCGGCTCTCTGTCCAAGCCACAAAGCTTTGTTATTCATTCTTTTCTATTCTTAGCTTAGCTAGCCTTCTGTAATGAAACCTTTTCTTCTATTCTTTTAGTATAGTTTTAATGTAATATATAATAAAATAATAAATCAAGCCTTCTGAAACATGGAGTCAAATCCTCATCTCTTCCCTCAACCTGAGACCCCTGTGAACACGGTCACAGTCCATAACTAGAAACAAAGTGATGCTGTTCAGTTTGCAATGCATACAGAGCTGTGCTGGAACCAGGAAAAGCAGAGCTCCTGTGCATGATCCCACTTAAATAAATGTCTGTGCCTCTTCCCCAGTGTTGTTTGTCGCTGCTTCCTAAGGCTGTGTCAGTGCAGGGGCCAAGTGCATTGACCCAGTGCTGTTGTTGCAGATGTGTTTGAGGAGCTGGCCCAGCAGGTGCAGGAGAAGGACTCCCTGGCCTCCGAGCTCAACGTGCGCCACATCGCCATCGAGCAGCTGCTCAAGAACTGCTCCAAGCTGCCCTGTCTGCAGATGGGAAGAGCAGGGACGAAATCCAACGTCCCCATATAAAGGGAAACAACTTCCATCCCCCTAGAGCAAACTGTCCCTAACAGCATTGATAACCATTAAGTACAGCTGCACCCATATCTAGAAGCTTTTGAGAAAACTTGGGCAGCTTTCTCTTTGTATTCATAATCCGTGGGAAGTCTTATTCCACTTTGGGTTTAACAAAAAGGGCAAATATTTTAGGTATTAAAATCTGCTGTAATAAGGTTTATTCACATTTGGGGATTATTATTTTTTCCCATAACTACGCATGAGCCTTGAAATGAATTCTGTGTTTTGTTTATAATAAAATTGTTTCTAGCAAAGAATGACCTGAAGCCTGTAAACCTGCCTCCTTCATACAGAGGACAAAGTAAAAATTTGACTTTTGATCAGGTCTGATCCTGTTACATCCAAGAGAGCTTTAAGGGGAGAACAGTATTAATGAAACTCATGTTTTCTTATTTATTATGAGCAATATTTTATTATTGAAATTTTATACTAAATAAATATCACTATTTTAGGTACTTTTCCAGATCTCTTTATAAAATGTCTGAGTTACTCTGTGTAACGTTTATGCCTTGTGTATGATTGTTTATCCTTTTTCAGGTCTGTATCTTTCATGATACAATTTTAAAAAGTATTGTTTCCCAAAGAGATGAATTTCACATGTTGAAGAGAAAACTCTAGTGGTGTATCAATTATTTTTATCAGCTTTATAACTGAAGAATTTGGTTCATGAGATGTTTTAAAAAGCACAGCATTTGCTTTAAATTAAAAAAGAATCCATACTTTGGTTTTAATGCATAGAAGTTGTTTTATATGTGTGAAATTTTCAATGCTGAAAAATTACTTTGAAAAAACTCAATAAATTTGTAATACTACACTGCCTTGTTATGATTTATTTATAAAGTTGGATCAGACTGATAAAGTGTTTTAATTCTGAAATGCAAGTAGTAATGATACATAATAAATCAGAAAAGCCTTTTGTATTTTTTAAACTTATGTCAGTTTACCAAGTCAAGAAATCTTAGTCTCTGCCAAAAATACTGCAGGGCTGCATTCGAGTAGCTGAAAGTTGCTGAGTTGCACTGAAAAAATCTGGGGGAGGATGGGATGAGTGGAAGATACAGACACACACACAAAAAAGTTAAAAGTCTATGTGCTTTTAGCTCCTGAAATGAAAATGGAGTAACTTCTATAGCTGAGCTGAAGGCATGACTAGCATGAAGAAAGGTTTAGGTTTGATTTTAAACTCAAGCTGAGAAATAAGCCAAAGTTCAGAGCAGGTTTATTGATTGGCCTATGTGTAGTGATAACTGAGTGTCATAGGACAGGTTGGTTTTATTTGTGGGGTTTTTTTTGTTTTGTTTTGGGGGTTTTTTTTGGTTTTGTTTTTTTTTTTTTTTTTGTTCCATATCCTCCAGCTGTTCCAAACCCCCTCTACAAATGCATGAGTAGGGACTTGAGCTTGTCTCAGTATTTTATGGTTCAGGAGGGGAAAAAATCAGTAGCATCAGTCCTTGTGTATGCAAGTGAGCCTGTGAGTAAGTGGGCAGTAGAAAATCCCTGATTTGTCAGAAGATGGGTTAATCTCCACGTGCAAGTCTGTTGGTAAACCTTGTTGATTCAGTACCAAGGTAAGGGTCAGGTGAGAGAAGCATCTCTGAGAAGAACCTGGTGGAGAACAGACTATCCCTGAGCCAGCAGTGTCCTTGTGGCCAAGGAGGCCAGTGGGGATCCTGGGATGCATTAGGAACAGCACTGCCAGCAGGTCAGGGAGCAATCCTGCCCCTCTGCTCAGCCTTGGTGAGGCACATCTGGAGTGCTGTATCCAGTCCTGGGCTCCTCAGGGCAAGGGAGACATGGAGCAGCTCCAGTGGGGGTTACAGAGATGGTGAAGGGATGGAGCATCTCTTATTAGGAAAGGCTAAGGGAGCTGGGGCCATCCTAAACCTCCCTGGCACAACCTGAGGCCAGGGTTTGGGTAGGAAAGTGAGTCCATGGGGATGTGGAGAGGGTGGCTGGAGGGGCAGCAGCACTGCATCCCCCTCTGAGGAGGCTTTTCCTCAAATGTACAGGGGCAATGTGGGGAGAGGGCTCTGTCCAGCCTGGCTGGGAGGGCTTTGGGGTGCTCGTAGGCCCCTCTGCTCCCCTGCCTGACATTGCAGAGCTAGTGGCCACTGGTGTGTGTCCAGCATGCAGGGCCACAGCAGCTCTGAGCACTGCTTTGCTGTGGGGTGCACACAATGGGGCTCAGCAGGGCCCTGGGCAAGTGCCAAGGTCCTCTGTGAGCCCAGGGCCTGGTACAAGGGCTCTCAGGATATCTGCCAAGGACATTGTCCTCCCAGTGGTTCCTTTTTTCTCCAGGTGGCTGCAAGCTGGCAGCATTTGTTGGGCAAGTTTGGCCTTGAGATGTTTGTTTTGGGGTGCTGGGCTTTGTCTGGTCAGAGGATGCTCTGAGATGGGGAGGGACCTCAGGGGGAGCAATAAGCTTCCAGTGGGAGCCACTGTCTCATGTCTCTGTAGCAGCATCACCGATGTGTCAGTGTTGTCATCTTATTGCAGGGGTTCCATACTGTTGTCTCCTATCACAAAAGTTCCATACCTTCTTGGTGCTTCTCATGGGCAGCTCCTCAGAGCACTGACTCTTTCTTCTTCACAAAGCAGCCAAATGACTCCTACTCCCTTCTCACCCAGCCAGCCCACTCTTTTATAGCACTCTGCTTCTCACTGGTTACAGCTGTGGCCTGGTAAAGTCAGGCCTGCTCCTCAGGGAACTCACTCAGCAATGAGCCTCCAGTGGGAGCCACTGTCTTGTGTCTCTGCAGCAACATCATCGACGTGTCTACATGTCGGCAGCAGGGCATGGAGCAGCATGAGTACATGGACAGAGCCAGGCAGTACAGGTGGGAGCTGCATTCTCCCCTGGGGTGCCCGCAGTTCTTCACAGCTGTGTGTGTCCCTGGGCAGGTCCCAGGGGTTTTGGCCTGGGGGAGTGAACTCAGCATGTAGAAGAGCTGCCTTATCACAGAGAGCAGGGTGCAGCCTGCTCAGGGAAAGTGTGAGAACACAGAACATCCCTCTGGCTGTCCAGAACAGCCAAGACCCCTGCCAGGGGGCTCAGAAGCCCTGGCACAGAGCCCAAAACACCTGTGGGTTTGATTATGACCCGTGGAGCAAATTACCAACCTTATATGA
>NW_005054513.1:872143-872850 GCF_000277835.1 Geospiza fortis
GCCTCCATCTTCTGCTGTGATGTTGGCACTTTTAGATTGGTTTAGAGTAGAAGCTCACTGTCTAACATAGGTGATAGGTATTGGGAAGTAATTGTAAACATTGTATATGTAGTTTTTAGTATAAAGACATAACAGGGCCCAGGGGCAGGCAGAGTGCCTGGAACTGTCCTGCTGAGCGGACCTCGGCAGGGCAGGAGAAGGAATTTTATAGATAAGACACAATAAACAACCTTGAGACCGAGAACTGAAGAGCTCTGACTCATTCTTCAAGCACCTGGGCTGGGAAAAGAGACTTTTAACAATCCTGGGGTCGCAGCGACCCAGACAGGCCCCGAGAGGACAGCTGATGGCAGTGCAGGCAGCAGAGCCCAGGACAAAGGGCTCCTGTGTTCACCCACCCCTTGGGACAGATGGTGGGGGGCTGGATGTGACTGCTTCTGCTTGACAGGTGTCTGTGTGGGAGAGCTGGAAGTTCCCTCATCCTCCTGCGGCAGGGAGTGAAGAGGGCTGGATGCTGGGAGTGCAGCACCACTGCTCTCCCTTTCTCCCCCTGGGGGTGCAGCACCCATCTTCTGGATGTCCCCATGTCTTGGCATGGCACTGATGTTGGCTGCTCTCCCCTCACAGCACACGCCTGGCCATGCTCAGCAACAACCTGACGCACTGGAAGAAGCTCCCACTGCTGCCATCCCTGACTAACCAGACAC
>NW_005054513.1:876951-882265 GCF_000277835.1 Geospiza fortis
GCACAGCACAGTGTTGTCTTGGTTTCTGCCTTCTGACTGTCCCACCCCATTTCTAGGTGAACAGCACAAAGGTTTGTCCTGATCCCGTCAATGATCTGTCCCAGCTCCAGGACTGCAGTGTCTTCATCAGAGTTATCCACAAAATGTGAGTATGGGGGTCTGTGTACACATTTCAGACCACACAGCTGGGTCTGTGCTGTCCCTGCAGCCATGGCCTCAGCCCCCAGGAGCTAAGGGGCTCCTGTCTTGGGCAGGGTGGGAGTGGGGGTCTTGGGGTATTTATTCCTCCTCTGGCCTATGAGATACTGAGATCTCCATCTCCTCTATGGCACTGCACAGCTGGGGTCTGCCTGCAGAGCTGTTGGGTCCCACAGAGCTGCCCAGGGAATGTTTTGGTCAGAGTTCCTGTCGTTTAAGACCTGTTATCACAACCCACTTAACATCTGGGTTCACTCCTGGCATTGTAGAAAAGACCTGCGTGCTGCTGCCAGTGGCACAAGGGTTCCTGCAGCTGCACAGGAGATTATTCATTTCTATTGATGCTGCTCTGGTGAGGGAACAGCCCAGCAAGTTTTTCCTGAGTGGCAGTCTTGGGATCCTGAGGAAGCCTTGTATCTGGAAAGCAGTGTAAAGAATGACAGTTTCTTCCTCATGAAGTGCTTCTGTTGCCCAGGGATGTCAGGCTGCTGCTGAGTACAGTGTGGTCAGGATGGAGCCTGTGTGCTCTGTCCTGGGACCTGAGGTGGCTGGGCTGGGGTGGGAGGAATGCCTCCTTGAGGAATTGTGTTTGTTCCCTGGGAGCAAGGGGCAACTAAAATTTACAGGCCATAATGGGCATCAGAGGTGGGACTGGTGGTTAAGGAGCTGACAAAAACAAAGTGAGAGGGTGTGAAGCTGCCATGCATTGCTTTCAAACCCTTCCAGTGGGAGGCTCACTGGGAGCCTGTCTCCTATAATTACCTCCTGCACAGGGCAAGGAGAGCCTGCCTGGAGCAGGGATCTGCCTGCAGTGGGTGGGGAGGAAGGAGTTGCCTGCACCACAGATATATTTAGTCAGACCTGGTTAATCTCCTGGGTCGGTGCTCCAGCTGGGATTAGTAGGGATCCTGGTGGCGTGTGCTCTCTAAAGAGGCCTGGCCATTGCTTGATAAAGTGGGGTGGCAGCAGGGCAGCTGCCACAGCAGCTGGCTGGTCTGAAAGCCAAGAGGAAGTCTGTGAGGAGGAGCAAATCCTCGTGGCAGCCCCTGTCCCAGGCCAGGTTCTTGGTTTTGGCACATTGGGAGTAAGTGACAGTACTGAAGCAGTGCTGGTCAAGCATGATTGGTGTGGGCTTTGGGCATGCCATTTCTGAGCTGCAGTTGGGTTCAATGACCTTTGTGGGTCTCTTCCAACTGAGGATATTCCAGGAACTGCTTAGGAAGAATGTAGTCACAAAATAAGTACAAAAAAAAGCCTCAGCCTTCCCAAAATCCAGCAAGAAAAGCCCGAGGCTCCATGCATGGACTGGCCCCTGTGGTGCTTCCCAGCCAGTGGGGCTACCACAAGCTCCCTGTGCTATGCAGAAGGAGTTAATGCAAACCTTGCACTCTTCCAGCCTCGGGAGCAAGGAGGGGGAGTCTGTGCTGGAGCAGCCACTGCCAGAGAAGATCTCCTTCATCCATGGATTCCTGCAGAGTAAGACCCTCCGCTGGTGCTGGGGAAAGCGACTGTCCCTGCTCAGTGCCCCTGACCTCTGAGAGAGTCTAGACTGCTGTCTGCAGCTTCCTCTCCTCAAAGTGACCCCCTCACCCCACATCAGCATCTTTGTGAGGTGCCAGCAGCTTTCCTGCAGCAGCCTGTGGAAGGGAAAGCTTCCAGATGGAAATCCTTATCAGAGCCTGGGTTCAGAGCAAAGGAGGTCCTGGGTGTGAAGGGCAGGGTGCCAGTGGCTGCTCTGGTGATGCTGCCTTGAAGCAGTTTTCCTAGCTGGGTACCTGGACTAAAGTTCTTCAAAACCCAGTGGAAAAATCTTTACCTAAGCAGAAATCCTGTGAGGGGAAATGGGAAGTATCTCATACTCTTGCTCAGCCTTTCCTGGAGGGAAGACACCATATCCCACCTCATATCCCCCCCTCCAGAGATGGAAGTCTCTGTTTGTGTTAATGTTGGAGGGGAGATGCCAAGGCAGGGAGACTGGGATTTAGGGTGGAATTCCAGGGAGGGGAATGAAAGTTGGTCAGAGTTAATGGCCAAGGCTGACCACGGGAATCTCAGCTCTGGAGCCCATCCTGCCCCATGTCCCTTCTCCCTGGGGATGCATTACAGTGCCCTCCTGGCCATGAGTGCCACCTCAGGGGAGGCAGTGTCCCCAGTGGCTCCTGTATGACTGGGAATTCTGCTTCACGTTGCAGAGAACGTGGTCTCTGTACAGAAACTCATGGACAGCAGAGAGGCCAGGATGGAGTGACTGAATATGATACTGAAGAAGGCAACCACTGGACTGTTAGGGACAGAGGGGGAGACAATGATTGTTTTGTTTCTGAGGAAGAACCAGATTCATCAATCTCAAGCCCAGCAGACTCAAACTGGGAAAGAGACTTATCTTCCTTTATTCAGAACACCTGCCTCCGCCCAAGTCAGGAGATCTCCGAAAAAGACTCAACAATACTCCATAACAGACTGGGCAGCAGTGAGACACAAACCAATAAAAGAAAAAGATTTTGATCCAGCTAAAGAACTGCTCTTAGCCATGCCAGTTGGAGAAGATGCTAATCCAAGACAGGAACCATTGAATTATGATGATATTAAAGATTTGACAAGTGGTAAGGGAAAATGGATTAGGATCACCGTATTTCAAGCAATTGCTGAAAGGAATATATTGTAATGCAGATTTAACACCATATGACTGTTGCTATATCTCCTCCTTAATATTGACAGAATCACAATACATCTTATGGGACCTGAAGTGGAGGAAATTCTTGAATAGATTACTTGAAACTTATGCTGGGACCCCCTATGCTGCATTGACACTGGCAGATTGAGCAGGAGACCCTCCACGTGACAGGTCTGAAGATCAGGCAGTGTACCTGCCTGGAGTAGTACTTAATGATACCAAAAACACTGCCTGCAAAGCCCTGCTGCTGACTCAGCCAGTGGGGACTACAGGAGGGACTTATAATAAGACAGGGGCCAATAGAGCCCTATTCAGCATTTATTGACTGCCTGACACAAGCTCTAGAGAGACAGTGTGAAGATGATGTGGCTCGTCCACTTCTGCTTCACATCTTTGCTTATGCAAACGCCAATGAAGGATGCAAAAAGGTTGTCTTAAGCTTTCCTGATCCCAAACCTGCCTTGCCCCAAATGATAGAGGCTTGCAGCAAAATTGGAAGCCCTCAGCACACAGCGACCATTCAAGCAGATACTCTGGGAGAAAGACTTGGAAAAGCTTTTACAAATCAAGCAGAAGTGAGGACTGAGAAACTTGCAAAAGCCCTCCGTGCTCTCAGCTTGACACTTCAGCAGAACAATAAGGCATCGCAAAATGAGACTTGCAAAAGATTATGCCATCGATGTGGAAAGCCTGACAGAAAGAATTTTCCAGAGCCAGCAGGGGGCACAAACCCACCTCACAGTAGTGGCATTCCAGCAGCTAGGGAGCTTTCAAGGGGCCAGATGTGTGAATTGCTCAGGCCAAATCCTATTCACCAGAGTGCCAGCCACCTGCCAAGTGACCCCAAACTGCTGCCCCCAGGGGCACAATGTGAACTGGCAATTTCCAAATTAGTCTACTTTCTACATGATTGTCATGCTGTGGTACCCACAGGTGTGACAGGAACATCACAAAAGAGACAAGATTTTCTGATTATAGGTGAAGAAAGAAACTACATTTTGGGACTAGTAGTTTTTCCATCTATTGTTTCAGCAAATTACAATGAAGAGTTAACAGTTCTAGTACAAGCATGGCGCCCTCCACTTGTCATTCCAGCAAAAACTCCAGTAGCCACAGCTATTGCTTTGCCAGCCAGAATAATAGAATAACTCACAAAATGCCAACAGATAGCACCTGAGAGCTCAAGTGTAGCACCAAGCATCTTTGGGTACAACATATAAGTTGCAATTGACCTGCAGTTTAATACACAACAAAAAACCAATCATAATTACAGGTCTTCTGGACATCAGTGCAGATGTTACAGTGATTTATATGTTCTGGACAAAGAACTGGACTCTAGTGACACCTTTAGACCCTCTCACAGGTATCAGGGGAGCCACTGTATGTCTACAAAGTAGATGCATGATTGCAATTAAAGGACCTGAAGGGAAGAGAGCAGCTATTTGTCCCTTCATTGTGGAGAAACCATCACAATATGGGGAAGAGATCTGTTGTCCCAATGGGGAGCAACACTGGAAGTGGATTTTTGATCTGTTGGCATTCTGTGAGTTATTCTAAGGGAAGATTGACTTGGATAACTACCCTGATACCTGCCCCAGAGCCTGACAGTGCCAGAGACTAGGGAGGCTGCCCTAGAGCCTGACACTGCTCTGCAGCCCACCTCAGAAATGAGCTACCCAGACTGGGGGGCACATTCCTACAGGTGGAAGTTCTAGCCAAGGGTGCCACCTATAAGTGGGCATGAGACCGAGGGGTGGATCTAACCATGGACAGTATTTCCCAGGTTATCCATGACTGTGAGAAGCCCCTATGGTATGGTGGGCAGTGGTCCAAATGTAAGTATGGGGAGGCCTGGCAGATTCAGAGAATGACTAGGTTGGAAGAGACCTTAAAGGTCATTGAGTCCAACCCATGCCCTAGCATCTCAACTAAACCATGGCGCGAAGTGCCACATCCAGTCTTTTCTTAAACACCTCCAGGGATGGTGACTCCACCACCTCCCCAGGCAGACAATTCCAGTACTTTATCACCCTTTCTGTAAAAAACTTTTTCCTAATATCCAACCCATTTTTCTCTTGATGCAGCCTGAGACTGTGTCCTCTGGTTCTGTCAGTAGCTGCCTGGTGAAAGGGACCACCCCCCACCTGCTACAGCCACCTTTCAGGAAGTTGTAGAGAGTGTCTGCTTGGTGTGCCAGTGGATGCTTGGCCAATTCCAGAAGAAATTGACGAAACCATGCAAGGTACATTAACAGGATCATCCACATGGGATCTTTGGTTCCCAGTAGATGCATGGGATTGATGGGTTCCTCACCTTCCCAAAGCATCTCTGGAACCTCAAGAATTGGAGATCCTTGGCTCTGTAAAAAATGGCCTTTTGTGCCAAATTTAATTGTACGGGTGTTGCCTCCACTTGAAGCCTGGCATCCTGGATCGGGGGAAC
>NW_005054513.1:882283-889008 GCF_000277835.1 Geospiza fortis
GCTCGGTCCAAGTCCCGCACACACCAATGTGGTTGACGGTAAATGGCCTTTATTAACGGTAGGACAGGGTAATTTATAATAGGGGTTAACAGTTTAACGGTAAAAGGTGAGGGGTTCTGTCTGCCTGTGACATGGCGATGTCTTGCGGCCGGTCCCTGATCTCCCACATACAGGGAAAAATCAAGCTTTAGTTAAAGATGTTTCTCCTTACACGCTACATATAAAATCAGACCTTCTGGTGTAATCATACTTCTTTAGTTCAGTCTGCATTTAATGATATCTCTTTTCAATTACCACAGGGAATGTTTTTCATTTGTGGAGATAGAGTTTGGCCTGCTATCCCAGCACACATCACAGGTGGACCATGTAGCATCGGGAAACTTATTCTGCTAACACCCAGTGCTAAAATGTCTATGAAACATAGAGGTAAAAGCTCTATCAATCAATATAAAGATGATTTTGAACCTTGGAGTTTTGGAAAAAGGTTCCCAGCATCTCTTTTTATACTACAGCTTAGTTCAGCAGTGGCACTAAAACAATTATATTGACTAGGGTGTTGGCTGACTAAGGAGTTCAATTCTACCCCCCTTGCATTGAGTGATATGCTAACAGGTGTTAGCAGTATTAGACATCCAACTTTGCAAAACAGGGCTGCAGTTGATTTTCTCTTATTAGCACATGGATGCAAAGATTTGAAGGAATGTTTTGTATTAGTCTATTTGATCACTCAGAGTCTATCCACAAAAGCATACAGCAACTCAAGAAAGGTGTGTCAAAGATTAGAGTTGACGAAGGAACTTGGTTAGATGGCCTGTTTGATGGGTGGAGTTTAACATCATGGGTGAAAAAGCTTTTAAAAATGGGTCTATGCATTTTAGTCATCATAATAGTTGTGCTAATCATGGTGCCTTGTGTGCTCCAGTGCATCCTCTTTGAAGACCCAAGGCCCACTCATAACTCGACAGAAAGGCAAGTGCTGGGCCCTGGCTCTTCCTCCTGTTTGTGCTGCCAAAGCTGCCCAGCCATAAAGGCAGCTGCACAACCCAATGTGCTCAGCTACAAAACAGTGCCCTTAAACCAAGAGTAGGGCTACCTGAGACCTGCTGGCTCTTCCTACTCAGCAGTGCCTCAGCCTTGCCCTGGAGGAGTGGAGCAGGTGGGATGCTGACAGTCTTGTGGGAGTAGGCCATTCTCCAGTTTTTGTCCAAGTGCAGAAACCTTCAGTCAGCAGTGATGGAACTCCACTGATACCTGCTCTCTGGAAAAACCAGGAGCCTCAGGTGCAACACCTTTTGAAGTGGTCTGCCTTGTGCTGGTGCAGTGCTTTCCCAGCCAGCTGAGCCAAGCAAAGGCACCCCCCCACTGCCCCATCTCCCCTCCCTCAGCACCAGAGTGCTCTGGCTCTCCACTGGAACCCCTGAGTCTGCCCTGGCATTTTCCAGGCCCTTCTGGGAGCTGGTCCTTGAAGAGGCACAAACCCAGCTGCAGCCTTTGCTGGCTCTGACTGGCTCACAAGCACCACCCAGAGCTGGGCAGGGAGGAAGGTTAGGCAGGACAGTGATGAGTGGGTGTGTGGATGCAGCTGGCTGGCATGAGGGAGACTGAGGAGGTTTGTGCTGCCAGCTCACACCCTTGCCCACCCTTTGAGGAAAAGAGAAAGAGCCATAACCTCATTCACACTGAGGCACAATGTAGCCAGAGGGTCAGAGTGCTCTCGCTGGCTTTGTGCCTTCCCAAGTTTCTCCACATCCCTTTCCTTATGCAGCCTCCTCTGCTTTTGCAGGTGGGCAGGCACAGGTCCCTGTGCACTGTGTTTTGCTGGCTTATTTTCACCCAGATCAGTTCCCTGAGCTGATTCACACTGTGGTCTGAGAAATGGTTGAGTTGATGTGCTTCACAGGCCAGGGCAGGGCTGGTCCTGGGAACAGGCACTGCTGGGCAGAGGGAGGGCCCCTGCTCCAGGCAATGCCCAACTCCAGTATCACACTCCACCCTTCCTGTGTGGGAATCCATTGTGGAGCAGCTGCAAAAGGGCCAAACTGCATCCACAGATATAGCCAGGCACTCAGTTTAAAGGTTTAAAATCAGAATTACAGAATCATTTCAGATGGAAAAGACCTTTGAGATCATCAAGTCCAACCATTAACCCAGCGTTGCCAGGCACATCACTAAATCATGACCCTCAGTGCCACATATATGCAACTTTTAAATACCTTTAGAGATGGTGACTCCACCAATTCCCTGGGCAGTCTGTTCTGATGCCTTCAAAGAAAGAAATTTTCCCTAATGTACAATCTAGACTTTCCCTTGTGCAGCCTCAGGCCATTTCCTCTTGTCCTGTGACTTGTTACCTGGGAGAAGAGTTTGACCCCACATGGCTGCGCCCTCCTTTCAGGCAGTTGTAGAGAGTGATAGTGTCCCCCCTGAGGCTCCTTTCCTCCAGATCAAACACCCACAGCTCCCTCAGCTGCTCCTCATTAGACTTGTGCTCCAGACCCTTCCCCAGATCCATTGCCCTTCTCTGGACACACTCCAGCCCCTCAATGTCCTTCTGGCAGTGAGGACCTAAAACTGAACTGACTGAGGTGTGGCCTCAGCAGTGCCCAGCACAGGGCACAGTCACTGCCCTGGTCCTGCTGCCACACCACTGCTGATCCAGGCCAGGTGCCATTGGCCTTCTTGGCCACCTGGGCACAGCTGGCTCATGTTCAGTCACTGCTGACCAGCATCCCCAGGTCCTTTTCCCCAGGGCAGCTTTCCAACCATTCTGCCCCAGCCTGTAGTACTGCCATGACCTATTATCATTATATTGCAAGAGTTCTATTGGCATTACATTGCAAGGGTATTGCTAGAATTTTGTACCTCCTTGATGTTTCTTGTAGGCAACTCCTCTAAGCACTGACTCTTCCTTGTCCTTGCAGTAGTCAACTGACTCCAGTTCCCCCTCAACCAGCCAATCCACTCTTTTATAACACTCTTCTTATTGGCTACAACAACGGGACAACATCAGGCCTGCTCCTAATCTTTAATAATTAACCCAGCTGCAACTCTTTAGGGGGTAAGATTACTTTCTATACTACCTTTATTTACTTATATTCTATCTCCCTACAACCACCCAAGAGCAGGACCCAGCACTTAGCCTTGTTGAGCCTCAGACCACTGTCCTCAGCCCATCAGTCCAACCTGCCCAAAGCTTTATTTTATCATCATTAACTCTGAATGATGAAGGTGGCTAAGGGGAGAGTTTCACATATTACCAAAGGGCACAATGTCTTGCAGGGTCAAATCCTGTATTGTTTATGACAACTTTTCACCTTTCCTTTCAAGCACAGTCTCAAACTCTAGCAACTCTAAAGTCTCACTTGGAGCTGATAAATTTTTAATATGATCAGCTCTGACTGCATACCTGGTCAATCAAGTATTGCAGCAATGTGTCTGTCCTCATTGGTCCTGAAATATCACAGGATTCTCAGCAAGCAGCTAGTGCAATGATCACAAATAAAGACCTCACTCTGGAGTGAAAATTAAGGTGGAATAAATTTAAGAGGTCCATTTCTGTTAAAATAAATTCTTGAAAGCTACGTTGGAATACGTCTACTACCACAATGTTTTTTTTGAGCACACAAATAAACTAGAGCCTCCTTGTGTACCAGGATACATTCTTAGCCAGAACCACTGAAGTTTGGAACCTTGTCTATATGAATCCCAAGCCAACATGAATAGCTTAGCTTTTCTAGGGCTTCACAAAAGTTTTAGGCTGTGTTTTTATTTATTTAATCACACACACACACAAAATAAAAGCCTGGAACGTGGCATTAAAGACAATCTATAATTAAGTTGGCTTGACATAGCATGCCAGAATAATCCACGTGACCTGTGGTATTGTCTTTTTCTCCAGGGCTTCTTGCTCTTCATGTCTACATGCAATTAGATTGTGTGGAGTTTGGTCATGTGTCTGGCTCACTTAGAGGGTATGTGTTGCTTTGGTGGCTATTTAACATGCTGTTTGATCTCTTTCCAAATAAAATAAAATTATATATATATAGAGAGAGAGAGAGAAAGAGTACACTGAGACACTGCAATGAGGAGCATTTAAGACACTAAGAAATTCCTAGGTCAGGCATTCCTAGGACTAGATGGTTTCTGGAAGAGAGCAGAGCCAGCTGCAATTATTCTACCTGCAGTGAGAACTGCTTCTTTACAGGCCTGAACGTGCCTGTTCCCCTGAAGTTTTAGTGTGGGAAGGAGTGGTGTAGCCTAGTAAAGTGAAGGATCTGAATGATAGCAATCATCTTCCTGTGAGAATGAAGGACATGGTTGCCTCAGTGAAGGTTTCCATGTGCTTTCACACAGGTCTCAGGAGGCTCACGTGATGATGGTGTTGTTCACCTTTAAAACTACAAACACACTCACTTGTGCAATAAAAGTGGAGAAGGGATATTGGAAGTGGGGAGAGCAGAGAGAAGGGTGCTTGCTCTCAAACCACAAGGCTGGTGGAGATGCTGGATCCCAGTTATCATCTGTTTTGCCTGGTATCCTCCTTGCAACACTGAATGCCCAGGAAAGAAGCCAGGACACCTGCAAACATGTCCTGACACTTCCCAGAAGCAGCTTCAGTGCTTCGCCCTACCTGATTCTGTTCTGAGCCAACGCTGGCATTTTGCCACAAACAGTGCCAGATAAATTACATTCCAAGCTCTACCACACAGACAAAAGAAGAGTGAAACAAAACTTTGTGTGAAGTTGTATCCATTTCATGGAAGCTGTTTTTCTCCACCTAAAAGAATCCAGAGCAATCAGAAAGAGTATTTCAAAGCTCAATGAATGTGTGATCACATACATTTGACAAATATTTTGCAACTCTGTAATGTGTCAGTTGTTGAAATCAAAAGTGATATTCCCAGAGCAAGATTATGCCTGAGCTTGATTGGTCAAACGTTGGATTTAATGGTCTTGGAGCTCTTTTCCAACCTATGTGACTCTGTAATGCTATGAATCTATGACTTCATGGCAAAGGAGAGATGTGCAGCACAGGTCCCCACTCAATTTGAGGGGCGCTCCCATCACTCTCAGAGTACCCCCATGCCCTCTAGATTGTACCAGCCAAAATCAGAGGAACCAGTGTCAGACCAGGGCCTTGTTGATAGGAGACATTCATCTTGTAGCAGCTTTCCCCTGGCTGACAGCAGTTCTACCAGCTGTCCTGCTTGCTTAAAAGGATCAAGTGTGCAGTTAAAATGGTATCAGTGCTGTGAATTTCAATTTTTATACTCCACCTGATAATTCAATGCTTACAAAACCTTCCATTGCGAGCTGAGAGCTGCAGCGCAGCTCTGTGCAGTGTCCCTGATAAAGTCAGCAAGACAAAAGCTCTCTCTGGTGGTGCATTTCAGTCGGTGCAGTTTCTTTTCCCTTCCATTCCAAGCAGGCCGAGCAGCTCGGTGCTATCCCTCCATTTCCTGATGAGCCCACCCGAAGCTGTACCAGGATTAGTGACAGCACTGGATCAAACAGGGAGTAGGACATTATCCTGCTTGCACAGAGCTGACCACACCTGGGATAAGACAAGCCAGTACAGAGGGTGAGCTGGAAACTCTGTCTAAAGCTGTGAGGTCAGAAAATTTCCATGTATTGGCATTTATGAGTGCATCATACGTGTCCAAACACATCCAGGAGTTCAGGAAACAGAATCTACCTGAGGCTTTAATGATTTTATTGTTGTTATTATTATTTTTACAGGAACAATTTCTTACCACAGCAAAATATAATCTGTCTGCCTTTTTAGTCCCAGGAGAGAGCTTGGAGCAGCAGATACACTTACGTTTAAATCCAATTTGGCCTTTTATATTAAGCAGACTTTTGATGCCGTAGAAATTGAAACTAAGGAAGATGGAGTTGAATGTCTATGGGTAAGAATTAAGGGGAAGGCCAACAAGGCTGACACCCTACTGGGTGTCCACCCAGTCCACCCAACCAGGAAGAAGTGGTAGATCACTTATCCTATAAGCAGCTAGATAATGTTTCAAGATCATCAGCCCTTGTTCTTGTGGGTGACTTCAACCTACCAGACATCTGCTGGGAACTTAATACAGCAGTAAAGAGGCAGTCCAGGAAATTCTTAGAATGTATGGAGGACAACTTTTTGTTGCAGCTGGTGGGTGAACCCACCAGGGGAGGGACTATGTTAGATCTGCTGTTTGCAAATAGAGATGGGCTGGTGGGAGATGTGGTGGTTGGAGGTCGCTTGGGGCAGAGTGATCATGAAATAATAGAGTTCTCAATATTTGGTGAAGTCAGGAGGAGCACCAGTAACACCCTTGCATTAGACTTCCAGAGGGCTGACTTTGGCCTGTTTAGGAGATTTATTCAGAGCGTCCCTTAGGAAGCAGCCCTTAAAAACAAAGGAGTTCAGGAAAGGTGGGCATGCCTCAAAACAGAGATCTTGAGGGCACAGGAACAGACTGTCCCTGTGAGCCAAAAGATCAGTCAGCAGGGTAAACGTCCAGCCTGGCTGGGCAAGGAGGTTTTGGAGGAACTTAGGAATAAAAAGAAGATGTATCAGCATTGGAAGGAGGGTCAGGTGTCTAAGGAAGTATTCAAGAAGGCTGCTAGAGTATGCAGAAAAAAAATTAGGGAGGCCAAAGCTCAGTTTGAATTTAGAATGGCGACTTCTGTAAAGGATAATAAAAAATGTTTTTACAAATACATTAATGCTAGAAGGAAGG
>NW_005054513.1:890817-895231 GCF_000277835.1 Geospiza fortis
GATGTGTTTAAAAAAAGACTGGATCTGGCACTTGGTGCCATGATCTAGTTGAGGTGTTAGAACATGGGTTGGAAGAGGTGGTGGAGTCACCATCCCTTGATGTGTTTAAAAAAAGACTGGATCTGGCACTTGCTGCCATGATCTAGTTGAGGTGTTAGAACATGGGTTGGACTCGATGATCTTAATGGTCTCTTCCCACCTAGAAATTCTGTGATTCTGTAATTTCTGTGCATAGCACTGACTGCTGAGCAGCTATCACTCTAAATTCACTTGCCTCTTCCAAGGTGGAAACAGAACAAGTAAGTTAATGCCCTGAGAATGAAAAGAGGCAGAATAGCCGTTGCTTCTATAATATGCTGCTGGTTTCTCTGAGTACAGTTCACAACAGTAGAAGATTTATGTTTAATATGGATAGTGTTAGTGCAGCTAGCAATAAATTATAAGGCAATATGCCTTCCCATCCCTTCACATAATGTCATTAGGCACATTTGGGGGGGGAATGTATCCTAAATAAAAAAACAACTTCTACAAGATCAAAAAAGCATGATACCAAGGAATCCTTCGGTCTCCAAGTCAAAAGCTAAGGCAGAGACTGTGTTGTTTCTTTACATGCATATAATATTCACATCTGTCAGCAACAGCCCACTTACGTTTGAACACTGAAAAAAAATCAGATGTCACACAAACAGTCATATTATGGCTGTCTCCTTATTAGGCATTTGTGTGTATTCAGCACAGGTGTGCCATTCACCATATTCTGAGAACAATGGATTTCAATGAATTGCCTTCCAATTCCAGTGACCTATTTGTACCTTTTAGCACACACATCGAAGGAAGTCAGGGCAGCCTGGAGTCAAAAACATCTGGGTAATGCTCAAAAATTTATCTGATTGCTAGTAGGCTGCTCTGTACATCATTGTCTTTTGTACAGGTAGATGCATATGCATGTACATATATGTACATATAATATGTGTATGTAGATTGGATTTTTGCTTTCTGTATCATGAACTAACACGTGACTTGGAAAACCACACGCAGAATTTCAGACCTGTGACTTCAGTAGAACTGTTCATAGGTAAAAATGAAACATTTGCTTAGGTACTTGGTTAAGCTTAAGGTCACAGTTAGGTTTATACTGGCACCTAGGCAACTTGGAATGGTGTGCAGGGACAGGAAGGTTTCATAAGAAAACTTTTTATTTCATAAGAAATAGTTGCACATGCCAAGATTAAAGAGCCTTTAGCACTTTGTCATGTTTTGGAAGAATTTGAAGACAAACAAATATATTTGATAAGAATCTGGTGTTGATTCTGTCTCTGTCATAGACACATAGACAGGTTGCCAGTCTACCACATGAGGAAAACTCATTCAGTCTTATTTGTTATCCCTCTAAAGCTTGCCATTCCTGTTAAATAACAATGGTCCACACAGGTGGACTTAGAACACCTCAAAATCAACCAAGAAACTTGTGTCCTGTATCATTGTCCTAACAATTCTTGCAAGCCTGAATTTTCAGGTGTTTGGAGAATTCTTTCTTTATTTAAAGGATAGGTTCTGATGTTTGCTTTATGGCAGAGGATCATTGGTGTGCTCCAGGAGCAGCACACTGCAGATGACTGAGCACACAGAGCTGTATTACGAACATACATAAAAGACAGTAGGCATTTATACTGCTTCTTGCAGAGACATACCTAAACATCTTTGTCACAGCCCTGGTGGACAAAGAGGCTTTCAGTGGTGGTTTTACACAGGCCGGCCAGAACATGTGTCTGGCATGGCTGGCAAGGGCTGTTCTTTAAAGGAGGATTCCTCCAGCTGATGTAATGCACTGTGCCAAACTTGACCTCATTCCATCCCAGCAGTTTAGAGGTCTAAGTCTCCCTGTCACTTTTCATAGTACTTTGTTCATTGCTGAAGCTGGTGTCTCACCTAGGACACTGGGCACTAGGGAAACAACATTTTCATCCATTGCAAAAGAAGATTCAAGAGTAATTGCAGTATTTTATTCTTCTGGCTTACTTCTAGCCTGCTGCAGAGTCCAGAGGAGAGAGTAAGGTGATGATACAGAGGAGGAAGCCTCTAGCAGAATAACCAGTCTGGCACTGAATCAGAAGCAATGTGCTGACCTTTGTCTGGAGCAGACACCAAGCTGCCCAGCGCTTGTTCAGGCTTGATCTGAACTCAGAAACAGTGGTGCAAAGACACTGATCACCAGTGACTCCTGAAATTTTAGCTCACACTTCTCCCCAGTGTGTCAAGGGGTGGGGGCAGAGCTGGGACTATGGTCTGGAGCTCTTACTGTCTAAATACAGGAGAAAATAGTGCTGCTGGATCTGGGCTTGCCCTCATAAAAGCTTAAGTAAAACTGCCTGGATCTCAAGCTTTAGCATGTGTTTTTTGCTGCCATTGCAGTAAGAGTTGGCAACTTCTGCTCTTCTCCCACAGGGTGTTGTCATTGCAAAAGTTCCATATCTTCTTGGTGATTTCTCATGGGCAACTCCTCACAGCACTGTCCGCTTCTTCTTCACAGCACAACCAACAAACTCCAATTCTCTCCTCAACCAGCACACCCACTCTTTTGTAGCACTCTTCTTCTTATTGGACACAGCTGTGGCCTGTTAAGAGCAGGCCTGTTCCTAATCTTTGGTGATTAGTACAGCTGCAACTCCACAGGGGTGAGACTACCTTCTGCACTATCTTTATTTCTTCTTACATTCTATCCCCTCACAATAGGGATTTTATATTGTCCAGGAAATTTGAGCTTTTCATCAAAGACTGCTTTCCATGCATACAGAAACAGATATCATTTCATACACACAGAATATGCACAATTTCCCTCTTTTTTGTGCATGATGTCTAAGTGAGTTCTGTCCTTCATTTCTCTTCCAAGCCTTTTAGAGCCACCCCAGAGACTGGTTCTGGATAGATAGTGCTTCTTAAGCCAACAAGCCACCTTTGTGACATGGGAAATGCAGCCAAGAATGGCTTTATCTTTATTAATAAATGGCCAGAACCCAGGTAAACAGGGAGGCAGCAAAATGGTTGGTTATTGGTTGAATAATGGTTGATTAATAACAAGCTCACAGCTACAGCATGATGGAGTTAAACATTAACCTGAAGAAATGGGGCATTGTGTTTTTAAATGGATAAGTGGTGTATATATTCACCTTATACCAGTCCTGTGAAACTGAAAAGCAGATTAATTTAGCAATGTATACAATCAGTAAAATGGTATTAAAGCCTTTCTTCAAGAGCAGCCCTGGGAGAAGGCCCTGGGGGTGCTGGTGGGTGAGAGGCTGGCCATGCCCTGGCCATTGGGAGCCCAGAGCCCCCCGTGTGCTGGGCTCACCCAGAGCCCCGTGGGCAGCAGGGCAGGGAGGGGATTCTGCCCCTCTGCCCCCTCTGCTGAGAGCCCACCTGCAGGGCTGCATCCAGCTCTGGGCTCCCAGCACAGCAAGGACAGGGACCTGCTGCAGCCAGGCCAGAGGAGGCACCAAGGGGATCAGAGGGATGGAGCAGCTCTGCTGGGAGGAAAGGCTGAGAGAAGTGGGATTGTTCAGCCTGGAACAGAGAAGGCTTTGGGGTGATCTAACTGTGGCCTTCCAGAACCTGAAGGGAGCCCACAGGAAAGATGGAGAGAGACTATTTACCAGGGTCTGAAGTGACAGGATAAGAGGGAACGGCTTCAAACTGAGACAGAGTAGGTTTAGATGAGATTAGGATGAAATTATTTATTATGAGGGTGGTGAGGCCCTGGCACAGGCTGCCCAGAGAAGCTGTGGCTGCCCCATCCCTGGGAGTGTTCAAAGCCAGGTTGGATGGGGCTCTGAGCAACCTGGGATAGTGTAAGGTGTCCCTGCCCTTGGCAGGGGGTTGGAACTAGATATCTTTAAGGTCCCTTCCAGCCCAGGCCATTCTATGATTCTGTAATTCAAGCATCACTAAAACATCACATTCTTAAACTAGAGAAGCAGAAGTACTGAACCATGGTCAGACAGAATTGTCTCCTCTCTGTCTCACAAATCAAGCTCTAAGCTGAAATGGACATTCAAGACAGAACCTTAGACCAGTGTTTAAACCTCCACCTGCTGTCAACCAAAAAGCAGCTTGGGCTGCTTCCTACCAAGCCTTCTCCCTCTCCTGAAAATCTGGCACTTAAATTTGCTTTGTAGTATTGTCACATAATCTGTCTTCTAGACACAAACACTGTCAAAATACTGTTAATTAGTGTATGAGAATCCATTGGTAAACTAATGTTCCTTTAAAAAAATTAAAAAACTAAATGAAAAGCAATGAATTGCCTCATGTTGGAGCTGTCTGCTGCGTTGTACAAAGTGCCTGCTTCATTGGACAACTAATCCAAAGTAATCCTCTTTTGAGATCACTGATTCACCATCTGATTTGTACTCTGGTT
>NW_005054513.1:895272-911684 GCF_000277835.1 Geospiza fortis
TTTCACTGCCTACACTTTGACCTCCAGAAACTAAGAGACAGCACAGACTTTCCAACAGCTGATGAAATAAAACTGAAATAAAAATATGATCCACACATTTTTATGAAGTCTCCTACTGGGAATAAACCTAAAATAAACGTCATATTTTGGCACTCATACCTCAACTATCTGTGAAGGGAAGGTTCGTAGATTAAAAGCTTTGCTTTTAGCTTTTCCATAATCCTATCCTCCAGCTTCCCATTTCCTCTTTCTACCTAATGATTCACAATTCTGTCAACTTCTCCAACCAATGCCTAGGTATGCTTTCACTTTTGCTCCCACAGCTCTTGTTGCAGGAAGAATTCTGACCTGGTGAATGCTCTGGACTTTGATACAGGAAGCCTGGATTGGGATTCTCTTTCTGTTGCAGGGCCCCTCGTTGATCAGCGGTATCTCTCTGAACTAATTGCTGACTTGGTTCCCCCTCTGTAAAATAAAGACAACTATCTGCCCACTCGCTCTCTGTTGGAATTCAGGACATCCCTCTGGCTGTCCTGAGAGGCCAAGACCCCTGCCAGGGGGCTCAGAGACCATGGCACAGAGCCCAAAACACCTGTGGTTTTGATTATGACCCATGGAGCAAATTACCAACCTTACATGAAGACCTGCAAACCACAACAGTTTAAGCGGAATGATAGTGAATTTATCACAGGGTGAAAAATAGATTTTTGGGGTTTTTAGAATGGAGGTTCAGGGGGGCAAGATGGAGGGATCTGGGCATGTCCAGCCTTTCTCCTTCTTCTTCTTGGCCTCCATCTTCTGGGTGATGTTGCCACTTTCAGATTGGGTTAGAGTAGAAGCTCACTGTCTAACATAGGTGATAGGTATTGGGAAGTAATTGTAAACATTGTATACGTAGTTTTTAGTATAAAAAGATAACACTGCCCCAGGGGCAGGCAGAGTGCCTCTGACTGTCTTGCTGAGTGGACCTCGGCAGGACAGGAGAAAGAATTTTATAGATAAGGAACAATAAACAACCTTGAGACCGAGAACTGAAGAGTTTTGACTCCTTCGACTGCCAGGCTGGGAAAAGAGACTTTCTAACACATCTCGGGGTCACTCTGACCAGCTGGAGATCCCAAGATCTCTCCTCTCATTAGCATTTAGTTGTATTTATTATTTAGCTTACGAGATCTATGTGGTAGGACAGGTTTCTTGCTGTTTGCCTGTAGTGTCTAACACAGTGAGGCCAGTCTGGGTCAGAGCATTAGACTCAAGCCTACCACAAAAATAGCAATATTATTTGCTAGTGATAAGAGTGTGTTTAATACTATACCAAAGTTAACACCTGAAAGAAGAACATTATTAGATTTTTCCCTTACTACATCCCTGTTTACTAACTATACCATAAAGGTTAACAACAATACATGTGTTAATATGTGTGTGTGGTATGTTTTTGTATATAAAATTCTGTGGGGGTATTTTTGGGTTCTATGGGATTGTTTTACTTTTGCATGATTGTTCTGTTGTTCTTAATCAAGTACTTCACCCCCAAATTACCCTTTCATTAATTAATTCCAGCAGTTCAGGACTAAAGGGAAATGGTATCATGAGGTACAGTAAGACTGCAGAATCTAGCACTTTCTTCATAGTTGTATGTGCCACTTCATTATCATGAATGTATAATGTCAAGTCATCAATGTAGGAAGTTTTGCCATGTGTTTTCTTTCTCTTCAGTTACATAAAGTTAACATTAACTAAATCCATAAGATAAAACAGGATTACAAACTGGGAATAGAGAAGTACAGAGGAGATAAAAGGACAGAAATACATTAATATTTCAGAAAGTTTTGGATTCATGGCTATGACACTTTGCCATATCTTCTGAACACACAGGGTGATGGTCTCTGGATGAGATACAGCAATAATATCAACAGTCATTTGAAAAACATTGCTAATTAGCTTGAGGCTGATTTTATGAAGCCTGTCAGATTTTTTAGGTAGCTGTATGATATATCCAGCAGAACTGATAATTGGCAAGAAGTAATTAACCACATTTCTCTCTTTGGTGCCTGCCAAAAACATTTTAACTTCCAAGTAGCAACAGTTCCAATGAATATAAACAAATGCAAACTTGTCATGGCAGGTTGAGCTGCTTATGTAGTGAATCTGATGGAAATGGATGTTTTCATAATGCACCCAGGTTTGATTGACAGAAATTTCCACAGAAAACCACAGCACATCCTTTGCATTGCTTTTAATGAAGCTGCAGTTTTCATTCTTAGCTACATCTTGTTGCCTGAGCAACAATGCTTTGGATTTGGCTTTCTTTGTTTCTCGATTCTAGTCAAATTAAACAGGGAAAGAAAAGAACACCAAACCAGCAGCATGGAACTCGGCAAAAAGTGCTGTGCTCTTCTAGCCCCATCTCCCAGCGATTCACTGCCTACCCAAATTGTGCCCCAGCAGAAACAAAAAGAAACCAAAGGGTTCTTGCTGCACAAGTTTAGAGGCACAGAGCTTCAGCAGCAGCATCAGTAAGTTATGGCATATGTTGGCTCTAGCAATGAAATTGCTTCACAGGGAAAATAGAAAAAAAAAAAGAGAGAGAAAAAGAGAAAGACAGGAAGGTAAAGAGGGGAAAGTGGCCAGCAAGAAAGCAGCAGCAGGGTCTGTGAGGCTTGGGAAGCTGCCTCTCATGCAGCAGTTGGCTGTGATGAGGATGATGAGGCCTTTTTGCCATATTTTTCCAGTAGCACAACACACCAGTTCCCACCAGCCCAGCACCCCTGAGCAGCAGCCACATCTGGGTCTGCAGTGCGTGCTGAGGTTACCCAGCCAGGGGGACTGAAGTGAGTGGCATAAAGAAGTTTCTCACAGGGTTTCCAAGCAGTTCTCCAGTGGCACGAACCTTTCCTCTGCTCAGACAGAAGTCAAACTGACAAGCTAAAGACAACCCCAGTCTGAGTTGTGGTTTTGCTTTATAAATCTTATTTTTCAGGGCTTGTATACCAGAACCATGTTGTCATGCCTCGGTTGTTCACTGTGAAGACAGGAACTGGAATCTAAGCAAAATAACTGTTTCTTTCTTTTTTCTTCATTTTTTCCTTTTTTTTTTCTTTTCTTTTTTTTTTTTTTTTTCTGGAGGGGAGAGTTCATATGCAGATTTTCTGAAAGTGTCTGTTCAACATAACATGCTGTTTGGAAATTATGCACTTATACCCCAATGAAGATCTTTCAGAGAAAGCTCTCTGTTGAGAAATATGTTAAGCTTAATGTTACTTTTCCCATCAGGACACATTGATTGCACAGACAGAAAATCAGACATACTCAAATGCACGGCTTGTGCATTCCTATGAATTTCTACTAAGCCTTAAAAACAAGTAACAAACATAAAGTGTATTTCCTGCAGTGCTCATTGCTGGATAGAATTCATGCCAATTACAGGGTTATGGTAACAACTCTAGGAAAGCATGAATAATATCAAAACTTGGAAACCCTTTTATTTGGTTAAATATTAACTCACATCCTTCACACTTTAGATAAAGGAAATAATAGTTTGACATCTAGTTGCTGTTACATTAAGTATCCAGCCCTTTTTAGTATTATGTAAATATTAACATGGTATTACAGCAAAGTCATGTAGTCAAATTGGGAAAACACCTCAGAGAGTGCATAATTTTAAAATATATACACATAAAATGTGTAATATATGTATATGACATCTAAAATCCAATAATAAACATCTAAAGACATTTCAAAAATAGAATGAAGAGCAGGAACTTTAGCAGAAATGGTCAGACAAGCAATCCTAACAGCTTAAGATTTCAACTGTAAATTCCTTTTATTAAATCCATTTTTCCCTGCTCAGCAATTGTTTTATTGCTGATTCCTATTTCAAGCCTCTCTTCAGTGATGCCCTCTTGAAATCTCTCTGTTTCTGAGCACGCACATTCCCCACACATGAATCACCTCGCAGCAGGACAAACCTAATCCTTATTCTTCCGCATGGAAGCACAGTGCCCAGCCAGAGCATTCGGGGACCAACACTGCTCTCGGTGTGGAACACATCCTTCATCCTCTCCCATACATTTCCTTCCTCCAGGCAACTCCCTGACATGCCAAAATATGGCTTTGTAGTGTAATACAAGAGGACAACAATTTACTTGCATACAATTCCTTTTGTGAATAGTAATAGCATTGTCTTAGGTCAAGTAACAGCCAGGCTTACTTTCCAACTAAAAGGATCAGTGGAGTTGATCCTGAGTGGATTCTGACCCCTAGGAGGCAGGGATAGTGGTTCTGAATCTCATTTTCCCCTTGGTCCCCTGAAGCTCCATGCGGTGTCAGCCATTATCCTTCCTGCTATTCAAGGTAAAAAAAAGCAAAACATGAGTTTTCCATCCATTTACAGCAGTAGTCAGGGAGTCTGGGAGAGGTAAAAACCCTCACTTTTGCAGAAAACTCCAATATCACAAGGCATTCAAAATCCTCCAGGGTCCCTTTCTGGCCCATACCACCACTGTCCCCTGGATGTGGATGGAAGAGGAGCTCACTGCACCCTTCTGATGTCTCTTAGTTTCTTTCTTACATGTCTCCAAATTCTTTATAGAAATACTAAACCATTACCATTTTCTCTCCTAGTCAGCAGTGTAGAAAATCATGTGTAATGATTGTCACTACTACAAATACTTCATGTTACAAATACAGATTTTTTTGTTAGCATTTCCATTTCTCGTTAGCATGCAAACTATGCCAAGAGCAGCTCCTGCAGAGACCTGCACAACAGTCATTGGAATGAGTCTTGTGACATCAAGATGGACTCCTTGCTTACCACACCTTTGCTCTGCCCAGGTGCTTCCCAACAGCATCTCCTCCTCTTCTGTATCCTGATGGAAAAGCTGAAGGTATTACCTACCTACCTACCTACCTACCTACCTACCTACCTACCTACCTACCTACCTACCTTTCTGCTGACAGATCATTCTGCTGGCACAGTAGGAACTGTATACATACACATCAAATTAACCCCAGTAAAAGCCTACCCAAGCTCATTTAATCCATCCCCATTAGCTTGTTGTACTGAAGCCAAAGCAGAGGCCCTAGAATGAGAAATAGCTGTCAGACACTAACACTGGGCACTGAAATAAAACACTGAGAGACAATAAAGGATTCCTCTTTCTTTAAGAAAAAAAAAATCAACTCCCAGAAATTTGACAATGTAGGAAAGTAACCACCCCACCTCCCCAGCCTCCTGCAGCACATGGTCCAGGGCGAGAGACCAAGAGCTTGGAACTGGCAATTCACACTTCTCACAAAAGGCCAAGATTTTGATCTGGGGCAGAGGCAGAGAACAGAAGTCCCCCCTCAGCTCTGGTTCACCCCTGGGACTAGGACCACCCAGGATGGCAGCCAGCCATGGTGTCCATGGTTTGGGACTTGTGTGCTTGAAGCTAATCCAGGGCACAACTGCTCCAGATCAATGCTTTGCATGTGCAGGGATTATGACAGGCCATGCTCATTGTTAAAGACAGCTAATCTTCTAAAATTTTGCTCTAAGGTTTGAAACTAGCCTAGCTACTTCTAAACACACCACTTCATAGAGAAATGACTGATTTAAATTATAAAAACATGTATAAAAATTATGGAATTATGGATCTTAAAGTGTGAAACTTTTTTGTCTGCCACAGGACAGGACTTGATGTGTTAGTGCTACCTTTCCCAGTTTCAGCAACTCACTCCTTTGAGGAGTCCTGCAAGGCTTCCATGCACCTCATCTCCATGTTAGTGCATGACATAAGATTTATTAGAATGTCCACCTTCTTTTCTGTTAACCTCAGAAGTAGAACTATTGGAGTTTATGGAAAAGTTTGACTACTGATAAGAGGAGGAAGGTCAGAAAAACATTTATGAAGGGAACACAGTTTCTCTGTAAGGACAGCAAATTCTTATTGCATTAATAATGACTCAGTCATGAGGAGAGAGAGAAGACATTGTCAAGTTAGATACTCAGAAAAGGTAAAATGTAGAAGTGACCCAGTGTTAATGAAAACAGCAGTAATCCCATTATTATGTTTTTGCCAGCCCAAACTTTCATGGCTTCTGTTGTGATAATTATAATTAATGCCATTTACTTTGTAAGAGGCAAATTATTCATAAAGAACGTGGTACATACAGCTCATTGTAAATATTTTTGCATATTCAGTGTCAGCTCGCGTCTAGCTGCCTCCTGAGTGTTAATGCAGCCTGCACTGTATTGCAAAAGCAAGCCATCCAAAATAAATTACTTGAGATTTTTAATGTATCCCATTTTCCTCTAAACAATGAAAGTCATGTGAGGAATAGAAATGAACTGGAATGCATGACACTAAAGTTGCAGCTATGCTATGTTAACAGTGCTGTTAAAACCCAGTGAGCTGAGTCTCCAGCCTGCAGATATTAACAAGCAGTCTTTGAACGTGGCCTTGAGTTACAGAGAAAAATTGTGTTGCTTCCTTTTAAGTAATTATTTCCTCCTTTACCTTCCACGTGCTCCTGGAGTTGAGATTGCAGTTCTTTCCCTTTGTTTGTGTTTGACCTACCTGGATTTTGTCAGTACCACATGAGAGCTGCAGCCTGCAGAGGGAACTGCAGTGCCAGTCACCCACCTGCATGGCTGCTGGAGCCAAAGGTGGTTTGCCCACGTGGATGCTCCACAAGATGCCTTAGGGAGAGACTCAGGATTACTTCAGAGTCACATGAAATAAGTGCATACATATTTTTGCAAGCTCATAGTTGATGACAACATCAGCATTATCAACTAGCATCTCCTTTAAGTCTTAAAAGGAAAGTGGCAACTGCTGCCAGCGTGCTCTGTCCTGGCACTGACTGGAGCAGGGTGCCCTGGGAATGCTGTCATTCCTGTGAACACTCAGCAGGGCTCATATGTATGGCAGGCAATGGGGTGCACATGCCATGCAATGCAAGCTGTGCATCCTATGCAGAATAAAGGGTTTCTGCACATGGGAGGGGAGTAGAGGTACCTGGAAACACCAGTGCCAAAAGCTGAGGAGCCTGTAGCTTTGAGCACCACAGCTGAGGATCACCATTTTTTGAATGCAGAGAGAATTTGGCTACATGCATCTTTTTTACAGGATCACAGAGCACTGGAAAGCTCCTCTGGAGTTTGTCTGGGCCAATCCCTGTGGAGAGCAGGGCAGTTGAGTGCCTTGGGCACTTTTAGCCCCACAGCTGAAAGTCCTTTGTTGTCTACCTTTTTCTTGTACTTTGATCCTTCTTTCCACTTTCACACTGCCTCCTTCCCCTGTTGTCAGCACAAATATCAGTGCAGCTGCCTGCTGAGCTGAATGATGAATGTACCCAAGTTCAAACTACACTTCACCATATGTAAGCAATTTTAAGCCATATCATGTCTCTGATGTGGCTCACGGCAACTGCTCCAGTGCTTATGCTGGCAGGATAGGAGGGAACCCAAGGCCAGGAAAGAAGAGTCAAGACAGGCTGGGCAAAATCTTTCTGCAGCTGCCAAATGCTGCAGTTCAAAATGCACAATTTGAGGTGTCTTAATTTTATGCAAGCGCTTACAACGATGCCACTTCAGACAGGGATAGAGCTGTAGCAATGTGAAACTGCCTTGCACTGGCATAGCTTCTGTTGCAGCCATACTGCCTGCAGGGCATTGTTTGAATCCAAACCCCCCCTTGACCATGGGACAATTCACCTGGTGAACTGCCTCCCTCACCTCATACTCTACAGAGCGTGCAAGATGCCACCTGGGCAGTCTGAGCCCACAGACCCAACCTCAGTAACAACACTCTCTTTCCAAAGTTCCACATGACTGCAAGGCCTGGCCACCACGGAGAAGATCCCAGGAAGCCTGGGAATGGCTGAGCACAGCACTGCTCCTCAGAGACCTGTAATTATAATGGCTTTGGGAGAAACAGAGCTGTTTCAGAAGTGGTCTGAACTAAACAGAGAGAAGGAGCAGCTCGATCTCACAGCTCCTGTTTGGCAGAACAATGTTGCATGCAAGGATGGAGGGGAAGTACTCCAAGTTAATCTCCTTGCAGCAAAGATACAGCTGCTATTGGTGACAGTCAGGCTTTGTGACTCTCCAGGTCCAGGCCAGCATGCAAAACATCACATGAGATTCCTGTGAGTGTGAACGGGAGCACAGCTACCAAACAAACACATGCTTAAACTCTCCTGTAACAAGCAAGCCCTGGCAAGAAGGAAAGTACGTGAAATGCACTATTTATCCTCATTTAATGCTGTTGGCACGAGAGTCAGGGAGTTTTCCACCTGCTGACCAAGCTGTTCTATGTATTACAAAAGATAAATAGTTGAAAAAATAACCTATACCAGGCAAAACCTTCCCCTGATATTTCCAGCCACTCCTAAACAGCCACAATAATCTATAGAGGCACAACCCCCAGGCTTAACCATTATATCTTTCAACCTGAGGAAGGTGGCAGAGAACAGACTGAGAATGAGAATAAATCTTCAGAGTTTCTGTGTGGCAGCAGACAAGCTTTCAAACTCATGTCCTGCTTACACATAACAACACAGCAACACAAAGTTAACAGCAACATAAAGCCCATACTTGATGACCTCGGGCAGGATGGACTTCTGCACTATCTACCCAACACAAAGCACCTTACAAAAAACTCAGTGTCTGGTAAGAAGATGGGGATTAGCCAAGCAACTCCTCAGAGAGATGACAAGAAAATTTTACAGTTACTAATTTCTTGGGGAAAAAAAAAAGCAAATTTCTTTGCAAAATTGACACATATTTACCTTCAATGACAGCAATAATATATATATATTCTAATTTTTTAAACTTACAATATATACCTATTAATTTGTCTAGGAATTTAAGAACAACGTTTATTTCACTTATTCATTTAAGAACATATTTTAGTGCAGCAAGTTTTGCAATTTTTTCTGCAGAAAAAAGTTCTACAAAATTCACTTTTTAAGCAAAACTTAAATAAGCTTGCACAGTTACTCCTACCTTTCTCCTACTTTCTTAAACACCAGCAATTAAGCACTTAGATGATGGTGA
Organism: Geospiza fortis; assembly: GCF_000277835.1. Taxonomy (NCBI): domain Eukaryota; kingdom Metazoa; phylum Chordata; class Aves; order Passeriformes; family Thraupidae; genus Geospiza; species Geospiza fortis. Next base: position 904,316 of record NW_005054513.1, read on the forward strand.
CCACTGAGAGCAGGAAAAGAAACTTTCTCATCTTATATAGAGCACAACATCATAAAAGGTAAATGCTGTCTACAAATTATTACCTTACAGTTGCTGCTCCTTGACAAGGAAACTTTCATAGTGATCCCAGTGGAATTTTACCCTGATTAATTACTTGCCAGATTCACTCAGAGACAAGTTTAGGCAGCGTGGAGTCAAAGGAGAGAATGAGGAATGAAATATTTTGGCACAAAAACAAGTGCTTCTTAAAGGCAAAGTATCTTTTCTGTAATTACAACGTTGAATTTAGATTTGGAACAATTTTTTTTAATTGGCTACTTGAGCCTATGATATTTAGAAACCCTAGGCACTTCCATTTTTCTCAAGAAGTTATTCCTGTTTCTTTGACAATTTTACCTGACTGTTCATGTGCAGTGACAAAACTCATTAAGTGGAACTTTTGCTTGACAGCATTTCAGTTTATTCTAGAATTAGCTGTACTCCTCTCAAAAACAGAAGCAAAAATAATTTAATAACTTTTCAACATTATAACCACCAGTTTCACAATGGACGATGCGGTTGCCTTCAGACCACAGCGTAACACATGCCCCTAGATTAATGTTTAAATTAATAACTACGTATTTACAATAGTTAGAAACCAGCACCAGTTTTCTCAAGAGCACAGACAGAAGTAGTTAAAGGCAGGTTTGAGTCTGCATATGCTCACTGCTACTGCCTAAATTCTGTGTGTCCTTCAGTGTGCTCTGATTTATGTGGACTGGGACAGGTAATGAGCTACCAAAAATGCCCAGGTACCAGCGGGATACCAGGCTCCAAAGATTGACTCAGTAAATTCCAGTCCATTAGTTCAGATTACAGTGGTCTCATCCTTACATGGCTAATGAATATTTTCATTATGAAATCAGTACCCAAAGTCTCCCCAGTGCAGGAGGCAATAGGGACCCCGTAACCAGGCTGGTTTAAAGAGCAAACTCTTCTTCCCTCTGGACTCCTGCATGGTAAATTGGGGAGCAGGAGGAATAAGGAAGTGCACAGACAGGAATTACCACACCACCTGCATTAACAAATTATGCTGAAGCATGTGTTAACTGTAACATTCAAGTATGTTTTATTAAGTGTTATAAAATATATACAATCTCAAAACACAGCGCATTTTGCACACAGTTTGTCAGCCCTCATGGGTATCACTACAGCATTCAATAGATGACACACTTCCTTATGAAATCAGCAGACCAGAAAGCTAGGAAAACCCAAAACTACTCTATTTCAGATTACAATCTCTTTAACACCCCGCTGGTTAAGGCTCTATTTCTGCTACCTGAGTTGATTTTGTTAAATTCACAATTTTTTGCATCTCCAGGAATGGGTTGGAGGAAGCAGAGAGGAGGGATGGTGCACGCTTTTCAAAACATAAAAGTAGGAAGAAAAACGTCAGGAGTGGCTTTGTAAACTTTGCATTAAAAATATGAAAAAGAAAAAAATTTGGTACTTACAAAAGTGAATACAGCCTACTTAAAAATCTTGAATCTAAAGTGAGATCAAGTAAAAAAAAAACAGCACTTCATTTCATAATGTACTTCAGTTTCACCATACTGGAAAGTCATGCAAAAACTGATGCCTGTTTCTTCATGTTTATACCACTGTTATGTCACCAATCTTGTGTGCGATGTCATACTACAAAAAGAAAGAATATCATTAATCTATAGCAGCAAGAGGCTAGGTACTGTAACATACAGTAATTAAATGCACTATTCAGATCATCACCCAATTCATGGTCATTCAGATTCAGGTTTGTACCAGTGTCTGATAGCAAAAAGGTGAAGTGGTGCAGCAAATGAAAACTGCATTTATCAGTGGACTACAAATAACTGTACGTTTAACTTGGAAATTTTCAGTATCTCATGGATTCCCCAGTGCATATCTACTGCATTGCACTTTTAAAGTACCTGTCAAAATCCACTAAATGCCTCTTGCATAAGTTTCATACCAGTAACTTGCATTGTCAAAGAACCACACAGTTCTGTTGTTTACTGCCATGAACACTCAGTTTTCTCAAAGTGCCTCATCCCTACCTGCACACGTGCTCATTTCACCATTTCTTTAGAAATCAGTTCTAGTTCCTTGACTGCTGTAACTGACTTTTTTGTACAAAGATAATAAATAATTCTTTGTTGCAGTTACAGTTCTCTATCAGCTCTATATTCTTTGAGTTCATATTCTAAGACTGTGGTATTGTAAGAAAAATGGTAACTCATCATTTTTGGCACATCTCCATGCTACAAAATGCACTTTCTATGTGCTGCCTTTACCTAAATGCTGCTGACAGCCACCAATATTAATTTTGCAAACATGATAATACACCAGAAAACAACTCTTCCTAACTAATAATCCACAAATGCATATGGATGTATTGTGTTTACTGGAAACATCTCATTTTCTGACCGAATTTCAGCTTATTACAGACCTTTGTATAATTACACCCATCCTCACAGATTTTTAGGACATGCCTCAATGACACAATGATTTCTCCATAAGAGCAGTAATTAAAACAACCGACTCAGGTTATTTCTGCAACAGCTCACTTTCTTCCTTGCACACTGTCACACTACAATTAGAATTACACGTCAAATGGAATCTTCCAGTTGCATGTGACAGTAAAAGGAACTGAATGCCTTCCCAAAACATTGCTTGGAAGAGTAACTCAAAGCAGCACCAAGTTCTGCTTGGCTGGAAATCACAACCTTTGGCTTCTTTCTATTTCAAGCTGTCACCTGGCATAAGAACCTGCTGTTCTCTGAACTTCATTCTGGCTGTTGTTCACATAATTATTGTTGTAGGGAATATTAAGAGACTCATTAATTGGGACTCAACAGTGAGGCCAGAAACGTCCTTTCTGTATCCCTGTCTTTGCACCATGGATTGCATAATGCTTCTATTTCCTACCTCTTTCATTTATAGTTCTCAAGTTAATAATTAGCAAACATATGCGTTCTAAATAAAGTTTAGCTGCTCCACACATAGTTCATCCTATCACATTCTACTGGAAGAGCCTGAAGAAACAGTGCTCTTACACTCCAAAACATGTATATAAATCCAGCTTTTCTCAGGGATGGGGCAGGTGTGCAAGCAGGGGTTCAAGTAATGATGTCTCTCCATCAAACTCCTCTTTGCTCCATTTCATGAACAAGTCAAGAGAAAATTAGCATACCCTGCTTATGGACAAAATTCTGCTACGTGGCACACAGAGACAAGCTGGGACAGGGGAATAGTTCTTGATACCCCTGTTGTTTGGAAAAGCTAATGTTTTCTAAATCTGATGCTTAAAATGAGCTAGAAAGGCAAACACAATCTGTTCTCCCTTGCTGCACTGCCCTGATACTTTCAGTCTTGATTTTCTTTTCCTTTCCTTCTCATACAAGCAAATCTCTAGCAATAAAAAAAAATTATTAAAATAAAGAAAAATGCAGTCTGGCAAGTGAACCTTAGCATGCAGCTAGAGGCTGTTTGTGCAGCTGTGATAAAGAATAAATAAATAATAATAATAAAAAAAATTGAAAACATTGACCCCCCCAGTGTTGTAGCTTATAAACAAGATGTGCTAAGTCCTTTGGATCATGCAAGGAAAACTATCAGTTAATAAGAAACTACTGTCTGCCCAGGTACTTGCAATCATAACACCATTAAGTTTAAGCTGGAAAACCAGGGGCCAGTTTGAAATCCACTGTATAAATGTAGTTTAAAGTGCCTAATGCCTAAAGCAGAGACAAGGAAAACTGGCTGGGAACAGAAAATATGATAGAAAATGACAGTAAAAAGCACGACCCTCCACAAAAGCGTGATCAAAAGCAACATACCACACTCAGAAAAAAAAATAAAAACCTGACTAAAACTCTGTCCTACTCCAATAGTGAAATCCATACCACAGACAGGAATAAAAAGGCAGCATGTGATAGAAAGAGGAAGGTCAGGCTGTAGGCAAAGTGTATGAAACACCAAACACCAGGGCAGTGATGCTAAGGGGCTTTCCACCTCTCTGGCTGTATCTCAGCCTGTCATACACAGGGTTAGGCACCTCCAATGTCAGTAATGGTGAAGGAAGTACCCAAAACAACAAACACATCTGTATTTCCATTATCTCACTCTGAGAATACCTTCCAAGACACCTGCAGTGAGCAGCAGGGAAAAGAGTATCAAATGGAGTGATGAGGACACTTTCCCTCGCATTGGCAGTGTCTTTGGGGGATCTTTCACCCTCAGGAAGCCCCATAATGGGATCTGCTCAACTATTATTTTTTCTACAACCTGAAATACTCAAGGAGCAGCAGAAGTACTGGAAGGGTGACTGCTGTCAGGACAGAATTAAAAAACAGGAAGCAGCAGGGGACAGAGACAACCGCAGATGGTCTCATCAAGATAACGATCTTTAAATATATCTATTTCAAAATTTCCTAAGATTATGAAAGAAATGGAAAGAAAGACTAGATGGACATCTGGTGAAGACTGAAAAGGATAGCAAAAAGACTTGCCAAGGATAGCTTTAAAAACAAATGACAGTGTGATGGGAAACCCTAGTTCCAAAAGTCACAAGGAGTCAACAGAACGCTCCATTCTAACAGCTATTAGAGAGGATGAACTAAGAGGATATGTCAATGCCAATAGGAAATAAAAAAATAAATTAAAAAACCACCTCTCAGCTAAGTCATGACAGAGCCAAGACATCAACCCTGATTCTCCAGCTTGTTAATCAGAGTCCTCTGCCTTTGGATTCTTTTATTGTTTTTATTGCTAGTGAGTGAGCTTCTGTCAGCCACATCAGGCATTAAGGATGTCCTCAGCCTCCTTGCATGTTCAGCAATTTCCCCCCCATGTACAAACCATAAAGCCAGCAGCAAATGCACCAGCTCATACGGCTGGCACAGACACGAGATGTTGACAGAATTAAACTCACATGAAGAATGTAACAACCCAATTGTCACCGTCAGTTGAAATCCCAGCTTGCTCAGGTAACACCAGGGGCAGGGAAATTATGTTAATTTCTAATAGGCAACAAAAGGGACTGTTGAGCATAAAGGCTGTAACCCTCCTTCCAGCCCTTTCATCTAGGAATAAAGGATTTTAGTGGGTTGGTTGAGATTCCTGCCTGCCCACCCAGTTCAGAGGTGCAAAGATCATACTTAAAATAATAAACCTAAACTACTTCAAGTAGCAACACAACCCTGATTTTAAAAACATAAAATTGCTGTCTAGAACTTTGATGCCTTTCAAGTATGCAAATCTAGCAAGATCACAGCTGTAGGTTATCTGCACAAGAATCACTATTTTCATTGTGCTGCTGCTAAATGAAAACCAACAGACACACTGATGATCGATCTGAGGATTTTTTTTTTCCTAAATGAGCTGCAAATGAAGAACCATCACTGGTGACCTTAACTTCAGTCTGAAAAATATTGACATTTTGATGAGTAGCTCTAAGGTCTGCTTCATACTATTGGACAATAGTTGCACCTATTTTTTGGTGAATAAAAGGGATGTAGAAGTATGTACTTCAATCCTAGCAACAGTGTGTGTACAGATGATATAAATACAGTGTTTCTCATCAAAACTGCTAAAACCTATCAAAAACTACATTCATAACTCAACTGTACATTTCTAGAGCTTTTTGTTACAACTTCTTAAAAAAAATGTTTAACTGATGCAGATTTCTCAATTATTTTCCTGAGTAAACAATAAGAAAATAACCATCTGGCACCTTAGAAGGTTCCTCAGCTTTCTGTTGGACAATACTCTTGGAAAGTCACTACAGAGCACCAGTCGGTCACATTTAGGCACAGAGAGATGGGGACAGAAGCTGCCAAAACATCAGCAGTGAGGGACCCTCATGATTCCCAAATACAACATTTATTACTCTGTTTACATACAAAGCACTTATATTTAGCCATATTTTTTTTTCCAAATGGGCTGGAGACAGTATGGGAATCCACAGCATTTTTTGTTTTTTGAAGTTCTGTGTTTCAAACACAGTGAGTTTTCCCATTTTAAACAGGAATAAAAGATCATTAAATTTAAATAGGTTACCTAAAGAGGTCATCCAAACCACAACAAGTCCGAAGCAGAAGATATTGCAATGCCTAAGCAACTTCATTTTGAATTACAGAGTACAAGGATGAAACCAGGGCAAGACCAAACAGTTCATTTCCAGCTGTGTCCTTTTAGTAAGTCTGAATTTTCCTCATGTACCAACAAGAAAGAGGGAAGAATATGTGAAAATAAACTAATTGCAAGCTTTATTTTGTATTTTACAGATGAGAGGAATGGTTTCTGCTCTTGACACTTATAGGATTGGAAGTGACATGGAAGGGCATTTTATTTATCTGGAGAAGAAGTGCAGTGCTAGCAGCCACAACATAAGCTTTTTGACATGTTTCACAAACCACCAGCTGTGCCCCAGAATTGGCATCTCCTTTAGCAGGCAAAACAATTCAGTAGTGTTATGTATTCCCACCATTGCCTTTATTCCTAGTCTAAGGTATCAGCTTCCCTCCCACCTGAGCTATTGTATCTATTGAAACAGAAATCCTAAATTAATTTTATCTTGATCTCCTACAGCTAAGTAAGGCATAGCATAAGTGTTTTGACTCCAGCAAATAGTTTCTTCGAAACACCACCCACTCAGCTGCCTGAGGAGTCATCTGTGAGTGGCTGGGACTGCCATCAGAGCCCTTAAACATTGGGAACAAATGCTCTGCTGCACAATTTAACTTCCTTGAAATCTGACTAATCCCAACTACTGTCTCACAGGTAAAATATATATTACCTACTGACACAAAATAGGGAGATTCAGATCCCTGGATGGGATAATAGTTTCAATTACAAATCACGGACCAGGACAAGTCACAAGTTACAGAGAGGTGTTGTTTCACTTGTACAGCAGTAACTGGCCACAAGAAACAAAAGCTCAAGTTGCTTTCCTACTCACACAGAACCTGACATAATTGGAAGCTGTTTAATAATGGCACTAAATTACTTTTATAGCTTTTTACCATCTGATTCAGTACTCCTTCATAGCAAACTCTAACCCAAGTGACCACCACACCCCTGGAGATTAGTTTGTGCCCAGAGCACCAAAAAGCTGAGCTGTCACCATTTGCCCTGTTTGGAGTGTTCAGGAGAATTTTTCTTCTGCTTCTTTACACAGCACTGTTAGTAATAATATAACCAGAGTCATCACCTACAGAAATTATGGATGCTAGGCAGAGGACAAGGCTCTGCAATTTAAGCAGTGAAGGTATGCTGGCTACATAAGCAACTCTGAATGCAAAAATGTTTTGTCTTAAGACCCCCTAAGCCCGATGGTGCTACAAACCAGAGT
>NW_005054513.1:911731-932541 GCF_000277835.1 Geospiza fortis
TAGGGAAAGGTTTCAAGAAGTTATAAAGTTCATGCATGCTTCCAGAATTCCCATTCCACAGAAACTGATCAGATTCACTGCTTTGCTCTCCCCAGTTTGCAATTAGGAAAAATTCTCTGGGAAGGAGAGTACAATACCCTTCAGGTACAGCACTCAGCTTCTGCCCTGCCCGCAGCTCCCCAGAGCCACAGCATCCAGCCCTGGAAGTGGGACAACTGTCAAGGCATCACGCAGCTCCCTGCACTTCCCAGCGGACACACTGCCTCCAGAGGTTTTCCCCCTAAGAAAAATTAGATTAACATCTGAAAGCACATCATTTTATCTTTGGTAATGTCTCTTCTAATATTGCCACTTTTTAAAACTGTTACATAATCAAGTTGTGTAATCAACAAGCTCAACTTCCTTACAAAGCTGCTCCCCTCCCTCCCTCTATCCATGCATCAGCCCCGGCATCATGCAGGGTTCCTGAATGAATTGCACTGCTTTGTTTCCCAAATAACGTGGTACAATTGTCCTTTATCTGTTTCTCTAGACTGCATTGACCAAAAGAAACTACTAAAAATGAGGACCCAAATAGGAGCTGCTGCCATTAAATACTACTGATTTTGCATATCCAAAACAACCTGACCAGTGCTTCGACAGCTAAAAGCTGAAGTGTTCAAAACACCAACTTACAAGGGTAACACTGACTTTGTTTTCCAACGATCTCAAAATCAAAAGATACTTAAAGGCTCCCTATTTCCAGAAACTTAACTTTGAATGGAAATCAGAAGCAGGGACAACACAATCCTCCAGGCCAGTTTTCTGCCAGAGTGGTTATTTTATAAAATTAAAGGTTCATACTCTTCTCCTGGTAGCTGTGCCTGCACCATTCTGTAAAAAGCCTAAAGCAAATTAGGAAGAGCAACAGAATCATCATAACTCAAGTACACACATTATTTTAATATTAAGATGCAAGTTTTCATGTCTTGAGAAATCACCTATGGTCATACACAAGCTAAAAGTAGTTTTAGAACAAGCTGACATTTGGAAGGGTAGGCAACATTCATAGCTTTGTTTCATCCTATTCTTACTTCTGCTACTTAATCAGCTCTTTTCTTTACAAACTATTCCACTTTATGAATTTTACAGATAGGAAACAAGGCTAAGTTGCTGTCATTACCTGCTTTTTAAAAGAGCCTAGCAATAATTGCCTATCAGTATTATCACAGAGCTTTGAAACAACTCAACATCAGGGAAAGAAAGTAGAGGCAGTAAGCTCAGAAGACACAGCCAAAATGTTCAGAGAAACAAACCAACAGCCAGACCTTTCATGACACTTTATCCAAGGCATTGTCTAACACACAATATAAAGGACCACAGAGGTTCTGTAGAGCTACCAGGTGCTGAGTGCCCTCTGTTCTGTCAGGACACTCAGGAAAGTTCTAACTGTTTTGCTGGAATTCCACAGACCAGCTGGAGGTAGTACTCAGCTTCTGGTTCACGGTCACCTATTCTCCACATAAAACACTTGAGGAGCAGCTGAGGCATGCAAGAGCCATCTGTGACAAAACTGCCACCTTAAGTTCAACACTTCCATTCTTTCCCAAGTCTTGACATGAATGTTAAAGAGAGTGTAAGAAAGGTTTCTTAGAACTCTGTTTATAGACACAAATCTGAACTTCCATTTCTATTAAGTTTCTTTTGGTATTTAAGCACGACTCTTAATTTGAAATTTAAAAAAATCCTAGAGGCTACCAGTACTCCATTTAACTTCACATGCTTGTACACACATATATTGGGTTTTTCATATATACAAAGAAGTCACTGGAACATCTGGCCAGGCCCAGAACGCATTAATATATCAAGACAGGCATGCATTATAACATAATAGCATGCATATATTATGAGCAAATGAAAGTTAATTATGCCTCCAATTATATTAACTTAATGCATGCCATTAATGCAGATAGAGCCCATGCCAGACTTTGGATCTCCACCCGAGATGACATTGGAGAAATCACATTAATCTCAGGTAAAACGACAAGGACAATAATGAGTTGGCTTGCAAGGCCAAGCAGTGCAGAGTATCCCGAGTCAGCTTCATCAAAATTGAAAGAGATGCAAATTAACACATTAACAATAAAACCCCTTAGCATTTTGTCAACATACTTTGAGTGCTGTCAACCTGCTTGTTTGAACTTTAAACAACAAAGATTAATCAGTTTCAGGAATTTTTGGTTCTACCTAAAAATAAAGAGGGATTAAATCTAATCTATGTTTCAGAATAACTATACCTACAACTAAAAACCCCACCTAGAAGTGCATATTTTAAAATATGTAAAGTTTTATTTGCCTTGGAAGGGGGCAGGGGGGGGAAAGCAATAAATAAAATTATTCATGCCAGCATGGTATACACAGCCATATTTATTAGTTCACTTCCAATTACATAAAGAAAAAGCTGAAGACATATACAAGTGTTGCTTTAAAATAAAGACAGACTACTGTTTTCTCCAACAGTTTTATTTCAAAAAGTACACAAGTCTGTCATGGAATTATAGCATTTTAAATTTTTGGATTTTGTTTTTTTACAAATTCACTCACAATACCTGTATTTTAAAATACCATTCCCCCAAAAGTGTGAATATAAAAACCTCATACTGAAATTCATATCAATGTTGAAAGTCCATGCTTTGTGCATGAGAAATGTAATGTAACATTGTAACATTTTGGATCCCAGGAAGTTGTTATTGCTCTGATTTCAGCTGAGCTATGCCTCAGTGCTAGGGGATTATTTAACAAAGGGCCCCAAAAAGCACCTATCAAGTGTATAAAACAAAGTTTAAGTGACACAAATAGCATAATATCTTTAGACTGAACAAAGACCTAGAGTGATCCAGAATATATACACTGCTCAGAACAAAACTAAAAGCTTGTCATGGAAACCAGTAATATACAATATTCAGCATTACATAAAAACTTGCAATTCAGAAGTCTTACTTGCACTATTAAACAGGAAGCATACATCTAATATGAATGAGACTACCAAGAACTGAGAAAGACGTATGCATTGTACATTTCTTTCAAAAGTCATGTTTTACCCCTCCAACAAGGCATTTCTGTGCACCACACAGTTTTGGAAGAAGTATTTGTTCTTAGAGAAGGAAGTTTCACACAAGTATCTTTAAATACCCACTGCAGAAAGTTGATGAAAACTCTTGTAATGTATGGACAAGTGTTACGTAACCTCTACAGTATTACAAGTCTAACACTTTATTCACACCATGCTAAAATTGAGGGGTTTCTTTCTACATATAGTAGTCCTCAACAGGCAAGTTTACAGTCATGACATTAACTAGAGGTTTCTTGAGCTCACTTGGAGTATTTACACAACAGTACCACCCTCCCTCCCCTTTACCCCCACTTTTTTTTAACAAAATGAGACTTTAAAAATGCCACCTCCTAACTGGTATATCAGCTGCCATTATTTCCTAGAACTGTTCTGTCAGCAGAGCTCTCTGTCACATCAGACACCTCATATGTTTAACCAGTTCATCTCCCACACAGCTAGAAATTATTGTTAAAATACAGTAGCTGCTTTTGAGAATCATAATCCAGTGTAAGTGAACAATCTAGTGACCAAAGAAATAATTTATAGTAGCAGTATTATGTTTTCATAGTAGTGTTGCATCCACCCAAAAAGGCATGATGATAGCAACTTGAGGCAGAGTTTACCCCAAGTCAGAGGTTCTATATTTCAGATAAGGGCTGTGTCAGATTCCATTTCTTTCATTTTTCCATGCAATTACATAAATAGACAGACACTGTCAAGGCTGCTAAGCCTAACAGCCAGGCTCTGAGGGCACATCAGGCTGTCCTTCTGCCCATTTATTATTTTGCACAAGCTGACAGAGCATCAAGCATGTGTAAACTCTGCTCCGTGCGCTTTACTGAGACAGGTTTCGGAGTTTGAGTGTCCTAGGGCTTACCTGACTGTAAGTTACAGGGTCTCAGGCCAAACCAAAAACAAACCAAAACAAAAAATTAATTTAAAAAAACCCTCAAAAAACACATAGGTCCACAGACGGCTTAGAACCAAATTTAGTAGGTTTGCTGCCTGGTTCCTTAGGTTTATAGCTCTCTCTCAGTCTGTGATTCACTTTAGTCTTGCACTCAACTTGTATTTGCAGTAACTATACCCTTTTTATTAAGAAAGGCCTTAGTTTCAAGGTAAACAATCAGCGTATGATTAAGATCTTGGAAGTCTCTTCTATCCCAATAATTGGATGCAAAAACATGTCTCCTCATCTATAGTTCTTCAGAAGCTATGTTTGGCACATTTACTAAGCCTATTATTTACCACATAAATGGAAGTCAATCATCTCTCTCACTGGTACAACAATTGAAGAGCTTACAGGAACACAAACACTTGAATCATAATTAGCAATTGAAGGAGTTAAGTGACATTTTGAAATACAGAACAATACAGAGAGAGACACTGAAGTTCACATCCAAAAATAGGCATGAAGAGGTATAAATAGTACATAAGAATCAAGAAATCAGATCACAGTGTCATGTTTTAAGAACTGTACCATCATCTAAGCACCTGTTCATACAGTATGTTTAGGCACCAGAATTTAATAAAAACTGAAGTTACAATCAGGCAAATTTTATTGACAAGGCACACATGAAAGATAAAAAAATCTGATCTCTAACAGTATCAGTTTACAATCTAAAAAAGTCCCAAATGTGTAAAACTAACTCTATATTACTTAATAGCCATTCAAGTTTCTAAATTCAGTATGAAGGGTATGTTAAAATCATGAAATTGTTTGAGTTGTAAGGAGCTTAAAGATGACCTTGTACCAACCACTGCCATGGGCAGGGAAATTTCTTTACATTAATAGTGCCAGCCAAAAATTGTGCACCTATTTACAGATAGGACAAACATTTAGTAGTAAGCCAAAGAATTCATCACAGATGTACAGGCAGTTACAGATAAGCAGATACTAAACCTAGAAGGCTGGGTTAATGTTGTTTTCTCTCATTGTTGCTACACACAAATAACCCTAACATCTTTCAACAGGCTATTCAGATATTTCCTTCATCAACATCAGTGCACATACTGTAATGAATTTACAGTTTTCCAAAATACCTTGCAGTTCAACATCTCTAGCTAGAGTCAGCTAAAAGAACTCTCCCCCACTGCTCCCCAGCACAAGACAAAGAAGGTAGAAAACAGGAAGAAAGGAAGAATTCACAGATTCAAACTGTACAGAGTTTTAAATGGAGCTTTTGCAGGTATATAACAACAGTCATAAGAAGCTACCAGAAGTCCTTAAATACATGTAAAAGACAAGGAATTGCTGTGTTTCTCCTGTATTGCTTTAAGTTTGCAAAATTGGGAAGAAGCGTTTTCTATCTTGCAACATGAGATTTGTATGAACAATTCTGGGTAATTGTTTTCTCTCAGTTACATGAAACGCTTGCTCTCCACAGTCTGAACATTGGTTCAGAATATTTAGGGTTGTTAAAGAGGCAAGAAAAAATGAGCTTTGAACTCCTTGCAAATTCATACAGCCAGACATTAGCATCTTGAACAAGGCCTGACTACTGCTTAGGGGCATATGAGAAAAGTTGTTTCCACAGTGGTAAGAGCAAGAGGACAGATATCAAATACCAGTTACTTAAAACAGGTTTCATCAAATCCCCATAGAGCTTCTAGGAAATTGCTTTGGGAAAAAAACTAAGAGCACTGCCTTAGTATCTAACCAGGCATTGGAAAATGCAAGGTACAACTAACTTAAAGACCTGTGTAAAGATACATTAACTCATCCTTATTGTGACAGTAGCAGCTGGTCTGTAGGTTTTAGAGCTTAGATACTTCTACCAACAATCTGATAGGACCTCTTGCATCAGATAACATAAGTATTAAGTTATCTGACAGGATCAGAACCAGTTATTGTAAAAAAAATGGTGTTTCAAAGAATTTGCAAGGTTTTCTGTCACACTTCCACTCATTGCCCTTTTAAATTCAGAACAGATTAATTAAATCAATTGAATCAATCAAATGACTGTCTGCCCCTGACAAATAAGAGCTCCAGTACTCCAAACAAGCATCACCAGGTTAAAGAACCACATAAATACTCAATTTGAACAGAATTCAAAGTCATCCTTGGTATTTCAGCCCCCTGCAACTATACCAGACAGTGGCCAAGTTAAAATATTTCTGTTATTCCACAACTAATAATAAAGTCTCAGGAACTCTGAGAAACTTCATGGTCTACACATTAAATGCTTTTGCTACTTCTCACCTGTGTCTCACTGTTACACATTCAGAACTGTACATTAGCTGACAGTGTCAGAACCTCCTCAGCAACCTACCAGAGGTCCAAATACCTTCAGTGTCCGATATTTATTTATGAACTTCAACGTTTTTAGCAAATAGTTCAACTACCATATGCGGATAAATTTAAAATTAAACATGAGAATTGGTGGCTTTTCAAACTCACTTGTATACTTTCTTCAAGGAAAATTTCATGCCAGTGTTTAAATGAGGAATGGAACACAGTATTTTTCTCTAATACTTACAATGAACACTTTTAAAAAAACAGCTTTTAAATTAATAATATTTTATACTATCGACCCATCTTTGCTTTGTGCTGGAATCATCACAGGAACAGCTCCCATTCTACTTAAATTAGGTGCAGCTACCTTTGAAGGTGCAAATGCTGGGGTTTGAGTAGGAGCACGTTCAAAGTCTTCACTTGGGACTTGGCTATATGGAGTTTTGGTATATCCTTCCATGTTGGAGGGAGACATTGAGCCCAGGGAAGAACGATTGCTGCCAATGTAGCTGCGAGCCGTAGAGCTGCGACTCTTTGGAGGTGGAACATCTTCTCTGAAATTAACAAAACACACCAAAAAATTCAGTTGCAGAACAAGAGTTCAGTCACCATTACTTCAAAACAAATATTCAGGTTTGGTTTTTTTCTATTCCAATATAGTCAAAACTATCTTCATATCTTCCTTTAAAGTAACAAAAGCCCCCAAACCCTCAATATTCTTTGCCTCTAAAATGTTTGCTGAAATTAGACGAACCACAAAAAGTTCTCCAACAAGCCGTTAGTGTTTTAATAAGCTTTCCAGATTAAGACAGAAATCTCAAGTGTTAAGTAACTTATTTGCAGAAATACACATTTAAAAGTTAATCTTCCAATAATGCTGCTCAGAAACCAGAGACACATTGTTACCTGATATCATGATGTACTTCTTTCTCGTACTTCTTCTCTCTGTGCTTCTTACAAAAACAGAAGATGATAGAACACAGTACAGAGAGACCCAGCAGAGTTCCTATAATAGCTCCAGTAATTATACCAGCTGTATTTACGGCTAGAATAGACAAATAACAACACTGTGTGTTAAATGTCAGACTTGTAAGACCTTTCTTTAAACATTAAGCCCAGTATGTTTCACATGAGGCAAGTCAATAATACTGAATCACTGAATCAGAGGGGGAGTGCCCAATCACATGCATTTAAAACAGTAAGACTTGAAGTGGCATCCACAAGTTACATAAGAGCATTGGGGTTTTTAACCATTTAGGAGTTTAGAGAAAGAGAGTGTTCAGCTTTAATACAAGAGCACTGTGTGACTATTGCACAGCAAACACTTACGAGGGGTGACATTCAGCTCAACAGAACATTCATCTGTGCCAACTCTGTTTGTGGCCACACAGCTGTATGTACCAGAATGCTCTCGAGAGGCGTTTTTCAGAAGAAGTTCCCCTGTATTTTTATCTACAAACAACAGAAGGGAGAGGTTTACCATTTTCCTAAATATAATTCCATATTTAATATCACAGAATTATTAAACCAGCGTACACATGAAATCTTAACTTAAAAATGCTATAGGAAAAAAACAGATTAAAACAGTTCTATCATGCTGTAAAATGCTATTGTTTGTAAAAGTCTTACTCCATTAGAAATGTATTCCACAGTATTTGACTTGCTCTATCTGCTGAACAAGTTAGACAGGGTCTAGATTCTATAGAACACACGCAGTGTCCCCAAAACTACATTCACAAGCCCAAAACTAACACGGTTTTTGTGAGTTACAAGTCACTCTTGCACAACGTCCCACTCATTCTTGTCCAGCACTGATATTGCAAATTTCTCTTTTTGTTACCACGAGACAAATTTGGGATGTGGAGGAAGAAGGGGCATAACAACAGTAGCCTAAAGTCTTGAGTGGTACAGAGGATATCAATGATCAACAGAATCACTGTCAAAACCATGAATAAGAGACATCAAATACGAGACCAGGAGTCAAGTCCAAAATGAAGAACAGTATTAAGTTCCTCCTTTGTAGATTATTTTTAGGGATCTGTGTTTTAAGATATTACATACTCTAATAGAATGCAGAAGGTTACAAACATTGGAGATTTTTTGCTTGTTTTAAATCATATTGAAGCCACATCTGAATTCCCTATGTCCACTTAAGCACAAAAGCAAAACCATCAGCAAGCAGGAGAACTAACAACATCTGGGCACAAGTGAGCATGATACTGCAGCTCTTGATAAGAATCTCAACTTGAAGCTTGAAACATTTCCAAGCATGAATTAAAAAGCAGAATCAACTCCAGCTTGTTTCAAAGTCAGTTTTGTTAGAGGGCAGAAGTGACATTTAATCTTGACTACTCTATAGTAATGCTAACCCAGAGATGCTTACAAGTCGGGATAAGCCAAAAATAATATTGCAATCTTTTTAATTATTTCAGAGTAATAAACGAAATTTGACAGTACTCAGCACAGAAGTGGCAGGAAGATTCTGTGTGCCAGACACTCTCCTCCAGTCGTAAGACAAAAGTGGGGATCCTTCTTGTGACACACATTTCAAGGTAACGTCTTTTCCAATCTCCTGTGATCCTTCAATGGAACATTTAGTCCGTGCTGGCTTTACTAATAAATAAAATATCACTGAATTAATAACAGTCACAATCAAAGTATTTCCTAGTTGTGTTCTAGCAGCCAGTTCATTCTGTGAAAGATAAAGTTTGTGCCACAAACCACTTCTATTCACAGAAAGATTTTTCTACAAAATATGAGTCAGGTGCAGAACTTCTAGAAATGCTTATAATTCTAAATATCATTCCCTTCATTTCCCAGAACAGAATTATGCCCATCCCTCCCAAGGCCTCAGTAATGACCATAATCACCACAGATTCAGTACAACGCTGCCCAACAGAAGCTTTCATTTCAGACATTGAAAATAGGGTGGAATAAGCACATAAAAAACGTCACTGAAAATTTAAGAAAATAAATTATCTTACCAAGTACAGTCAACTGTATTTTCTTGCTTTGAACTCCAGGAGCCTTCTTCACTTTGCACTGATATGTGCCAGTGTCTGATGCTTTTAAATTCAGGATATCCAGTGAACCATCACCAGATCTGGGATCAAGATTAGTAAACTGCATTCGCCCAGTCAAACCAGCATAATAATGATTATAAACCCTGTCTACAGCATACATAATTATCTATAAAAAAAAAAGAAATACGATTCAGAAATCCGCTTAGCGTGCAAACATTTAAAATAATTTCATCTCTTTGAATTTTCAAGTTTCTTTCTATAGTTTTAACCCCAGAAATAAAAGAGTGAGTCAAATATCTCCACCTTCAAAACAGCACCACACACAGCATTATAGTGAATACCCCAACTAAACACCTGACCAAGTACCAATATGGCAGCATTGACTTTTGACTGAAAGAAAACTGTTTAGAATTGCTCCAATTTAACTCTGCAAAACCTGCCTACTAATATGAATCGTCTTACTTATAAGGTTTTCAACAACAGGAAAGCATTAATAACTAAAAGAGTTAAATATATTTAAAATTAAGTCCTCATTAATCTATTTTCAATAAGGAAGATAATGCAGGTACAAAAGCAAAGTTTTCTTTTTGGAACTGAAGTGTCTTTAATTTGGAAGTTCTTCATTAGAAGGCAAGTTTATAGTGAAAAATGTCTTAACATTTCATCCTTAATCCAGTATTTCAAAATTTCCACTAGATTTCATGTGACTGGCGCTTCAAAGCAATTTAAGATCACAAGCATCCCAACCTGAAAAGGTGGAACTTTAAAGAGTCAGTAAAGACCTCATACACTGACCTACTAAAACAACTGAATTAACACTGCACACAGAGAAGTCTCTACTTACTATTTGTTCCCTCTTTTGGTTGTCTGCTGGTATCAATACCCACTCAATATCTAGTGGTCCCTCATCTTCTTCCGAGAGTTCAAAAGTACATGGCAACGTTACTTTCTCTCCTTGTGCTTTTTCAAACATTGACTGGTCAACTGAAGTTATTGTTAGGCTTCTTGTCAGACCTATAAAAATATATTTTTATGTTTTGAAAACAAGTCACATGCAGTTGTTCACTCTAAGTGCTCTATGACATACTTTTCCTGTATAGAATTCATGCCATCAGTCAGACTCGTCACTGCTGAAGAGAGCCTGTGCAGACCCTGTCACCCGACACAGTGCAAAGCCCTGTGCTGCTCATTTGGAATTACATCCAACAGGCAGCTACATCTTTCAAGCCATACTTGTTGTTTTGTTTGGGGTTTTTTTGCACAATTCATGTCCCACACAATCCTAAGCTAAACACTTTCAGCAGCAGGTTTTCAAGTCACTATATAATCACCTTACCATTACTCCCTCACTATAAAATGAAAGTATGGAACAGCAGTGAAGTCTACCAGGATAGACAGAATTCTTGAGGAGTCCTGGGTTGGAAGTAAGTTACTTTGCCTGCAGTTATAAGGGCTCCTCCATCTACAGGGAGATAGAAGGCAAATTAATATTTTCCAAAAATCTCAATGAGTTTTTTGCATTTGTTTGTCTGTTCTGTTTGTCTTACTCCCCTAAAAAGGCTACATAATCCTTATCGTTATGCATGCCTCTAGGCAAACATGCTTCCAAACAACAAATTTTCCTCAATTCAACCCTGAAAAAGAATTCATATAGTGACACAAAAAGAGCTACTCAAAATGCCTAAAGCAAGATTCCCCATTTCACCACAAACACAGGCTTCCCTTATATCAAGTGTACAGGCTTGCACATCACAGCCAGGATGTGGAAAGCATACCCTTTGCTCATGATAGAAATAGGTTTGGCACTCTTACATCCACTGTTTTGTCCACCTTGCTGGAAACCAAGCTCAGATTTTTGGTCAGTTTATGTGTGCTGGACACACAGATGTGACCACAGCCAGGAGAGCTGCAAGGCCACCAGAAGAGTGGACAGCGTGAGGAAGATAGATGGCTCTGGTGCCTTTTACAGGGGTAAAGTAACAGCCTCAGATGAAAAAATCTTTAAAATCATTTCACACAGCGCTTTTATGTTCTAACTTGCACTTCTCCATATAGTAGAGGAGCTCCAGTGAAGTAGAGGAGCTTCCTTCAGTAGATCATTGAATATAGTGAGCTGGAAGGGACCCAAGAGATACCCTTCTGCTTTTTTAAAATTTTGCCCTCTATTAAGTCTTTGCATCCTCTTCCTGATGACAAAACAACGGGATCTGTGACAGCTACTTTAAAAAATCCTTCAGAAAGAGAATTCCCTTGACATACTAAATTCTAGACTACAGCCTGCAAGAAAAGCCTTTCACCGTACTTGATTATTAACAAACTAGGTAGGATTATTATGTTTCCTACCATTCATGGTATTACTTTTCATAATGTTACCCTCTGTCTTGTGGAAGAAAAAAAAAAAAAAAAAAAAAAAAAAGAAACACCAACCAAAAAAATCCACATCACCTTGAGGTAGCAAAGAGATTTACATGCAAGGTCTCTTACCAACAATGTACACCTTTTCAAAGACAACTCTAATAGATTTGTACCACCTCTTTTTGATCATAGTAAACCAATCAATTTATTGAACAGAACAATTAATTCTCTGCCACTAAGTTGAATTAATATTGTTCCCTAAATAACAGGGATCTCCATGAATACCAGTTGACTTGTCACAATCCTATCCCCTCCTAAAGGATCTTTTCAGATTTTCAAACTAGCCATTCTAAACCTCTGAATAAGCACAGACAGCACTAGTACTACCTCTGCTTATGGGTAGATTTAAAGTACATTCATGTTTCCATAACACACAGTAGCATTTACAGTACTAATGTAAATTCCTCAACTGTTTTTACAGCAACTTCCATACTCGTTTCCCTTTCCCCCATGGCCTCATTAGGGAACTGCAACGCAATACTCTCAAGTTCATCTCCAAATTGCATCTTCAACATTACTATATTAAAAAAAAAGGGATGTGAACTCAAGTGCAGTTTAAGTGACTGATAATGAAATACATTATGATGTTACTTGCTTCCTTAAAAGCCTCAAATCTGTAACCTGGGAAATTAAAAGCTTTCATTCTGAAGTAAATCACTGAAGCAGAGCTGCTGCTCTGTGGCAGCATCTCCAGCCACAGTCACTTTGCCATCTGAAGTTCCACAACAAAGGATCACAGCACACACATTTGCTTTCCCCTCCCCACAGGAGAGCCTGCTGAGAATTTCACAAATGGCACAATAATTCATGTAAGAGTAACACTCTGCCTTTTCACAGCAGACAGTGGGGAATAGAATTCATACTCTGAAGACAGTAGGACACATCCCTACTACTAAAAAGTATCAACCCCTCTGATTTTCAGTTGGTACCTGCTGAAACATAACATGGCCAAGAAAAAAGTGGACAGATGAATATCCATATGCTGATTTTTTTGACTACTTTTCTAAACAAATGGGATTTGTACAATCAATGTTTTATTTCTCTCCCTCTTCAGATGTTACTTGCTCATCTCTTTGACAATTTCAAAACAAATATAAAAGGAGAAATAACAGTCCAGTACAACCAGAAGTCCCCCAAGTACTCATTTGTACTGACATAGCTAATAAGCATTCGATTCCTCAGCTATCTCTTGCCTCTCCTTTGCCATTATGTGAGTATAATTTCAAAGTGGACATTACGCAGTTTCATGGCAAAACACCGAGAAAGTGGCAACTGGGTAGAAAAATTATGCTAAAAGCTGGAAGTACTACGTTTCAGAGAAACACTCCTAGGAAACTAGACTCCAGCAGTCCCACCTATCACTGCCTGGCAGCTTGGTCCAAGCGCTTTAAAAGCCAGAAATAGCAAATGTTTCAGTTTCTACTACAGCACACATTTCTCTGATCCAAACATATAAATCAACATAGTAGTCCCATGCCAAATAAAAGCAGAACCCAACAGCCTGAAGAGCCTTGCCCAAAATAGATTGTCATAAAAATATTTTTAAAGTTTTGATTTTTGATACTTTTGAAGACCAAGTAGTATTTTCACACACACTGACTGCATGCAAACATGTTAATGAAAGCTAAAGCACACAATCCTCAGCATAACACCCAACAATCATTCCTGCACGTGAAGCTTCCAGCACACACTAGCTGCTAAGAGAGGTGCTCAAACATCAGTCTGAGCCTTCTAATTATCAGAGTTTTTCCATAAATCTCAATTTCTTTCTTACTGCACATCTCCCAACACCTCTTTTTCATTATACCACTGTTCCATGGTCTTTTCCTTACAGTAAGGCTGCAAACACAAACCTTTTTTCCATTTTTTTTTTAATCTGGGTCAACATCAGCATGCAGAAGCAGCAAGCACCTCAATTAAGGTACATGTCAGAGCTAGCTGGGCTTGGACTGAGCATTAGCAACACAAGGGAGGGGCGGGTAATACTAGTTGGAGATTCCTTTCTGCAGGGAAGACACACATCTGCTGCCAGATATGCTGGAAAAGGAGGCTTGGCCAATTTGACATGTCAGAGATTATCAAGGGGTCCTCTGACCTTTATTATCATCACCAATAGTACCTTTTTCTTTTCTTTTTTGTTCCTTTCCCACTTAATTATTACTGGCTATTAACAGAGACCTGGATGGAGCAATTCAAGTGTGGCTAGAAAACTCCAGGGGCAAAGGAGGACATGAGATCCCAGGTCCCCCTTGCTCTTTTCCTGTGGGGGGGAAAAGGCACAGAGAGACACATCCTTCAACTTAAGAACTCACCACAGGAATGGCACTGCAAGGAGCACTTTAACTTTTATGGCCACAAGTAGCCCTGAGAAACAAGGGCTGCTAAGTTAGAAATAGGATCCAGTCAAGGAAGTGGGATATGAACAACCTCATCAGAGCTGGTGAGGAGCCCTGTAAATGAGAGATCTGCCAGGGAACTGAACTTGGCAATAGGGAAGGAATAGAGACTGAGCCATGGGAAGTACCTGGTCAGGCTGGTGGAAGGAAGAGATACCCTGGTGAGGATAAATCATGTTAAAAGGGGAGCCACCCACCGCACCTGTACACAGAGCTGACACCAGAGTGAGGCGTGTGGGACAGCTTGCGTGACTGGCACTTTGTCATCAGTGGACACAAGCTTTTAAACAAAGCCAGGAAGGGAAGAACAGCAGGTGACCTGCCCTCTACCTGTAGGAGTAGCTGGAACACAAAAAGCTGCTCTACAGGACAGACAACAGACTGGCTAAGAGCTTGTGGGTCAGGGTTAAAGGAAACACCACAGTCAAAGTTTGTTACAAATCACATGGTCAGGATAAGAACCTGACGAAAACTATTTCAGCAGTTCCAGAAAGTTTCCAAAAATGACAGAGACTGGTTACTACTTCACCTCTGTGACATCTACTAGCAGGGCAACGCAGCAGGAGACAAAATCTAAGAGGTTTCTGAAAGATTTCTTAGGAAAACAGCACTAAATGAGTCAATCCCCATTTGATGCTTTCTTGAGACTGCTTTCAAGGAAAAAACCCCAAGAACTTGCCAGGGATGGGATCAACAGCAGCCTTGACCATGACCACTTGGCCATGAAAGAGTGACTAATAAAATCCTGAGACGAAGAAGGCAAATCCAGCACAGACCCTGCACTTCATATGAGCAGACTGTCTCGCCTAGTAGCCAGAGTTTTGTGGAATCCAGTTCTAAAAAGCAAAAGAGCTCAAGAAAACTGTGGAGTATTTAAGAACAATTACTAACCACACACAAAGAGTACATCTCAAAACCCAGCAAAATAAACAGATTAATCAGCAGCTTGGCCTAAGGAGGAAGAAGCAAGAACAGCCTATCAAGGGAAGAATACACAAATATTGCCCAGGCATGCAGCACGCCTGCAGGGAAGTCAAAACACAGCTAAAGCTGAAAGCAGCATGGGACTCCAGTGCCACATGAAAACCTTCTACTATCACATGAGCAGTAAAGAATAAGAGAGAAAAATTGGACAGGTGATAGGTGTTACAGAGAAGACCAAAGTACTCAGAGTTGCTGCTGTTTGGAGCACAAGGTTGGATGTGACCGAGGTCATGTCCAACACAAACAATTCTGCAACTGCATTAAAGATCTACATGAAGCAATCACAGTGACAGGATGACATTTTCTCCATTTTTCCCAAGATTTACCCCTTCAGTTTCCACTCAAATCAGGGAGATTCTATTTACTTATATATGCTCCTCCAAACATAAGAGGATCCACTGTGGTATCCAACTGCTAGTACATGACAGGCAGACATTTTATCACAAGCTGAAGGAAGGTCTGTATTTGCTTTGGTTAGCACGGTTTAATGGATAAAATTTCAGACCCTTTTCAGATAACTTTTCTGGTTTAGACACAGGTAAGTGACTCAAGTCATTCATCCTACTTACTCAAATATGCTTATCATTAAAATATCTAATTTCTAACTGCAGCAAATAAATTATTGCAAAGTGTAGACTCAGAAGAACACAACAAGCTCTCAAGAAAACCCCTGAAAGTCAACTTTGAAGTGCACCTGATCCAAACGACTGAATATTGTTTTCAAAGTATTTTGCAAGGAGAACATGTGCCATATTCAGCTGTGGCAAACAAATGAATATTTGTGACTGGTTGAGAAAAGCACCCTTCCTTTGATGAAGAATAATAAGTATTATCCCTTACAAAATTTGTATTAGAAGAAGTAAGAGGCCAATACACTATTTGCTTTCTGAACATTCAGATTTAAGTTTCTTAAGGTGGAATAAAATACTCTTTTTCTGGGGAACTGACCCTAAAGAGCATTGCAAACTATATCTGTATGACTGAACAAGTTTTTCATATAATTTCTGAAGGAGTGCAAACCCATAGCAAGTCTTTAGAAAAACTCTTTCCTTCTGAATATCTGAACTTACTTCTAAGTATCACTCAAGTAGAACACAGTTTAGCAAACAACATTATTATTAAGAATAATCTAGGTAAATTTAAATATTTTATGGAATCGATAGAAGTTGGTTTCTAGTATAAAATAATCTTCAAAATAAAAAGCAGACAAAAAATTAAAATGGAGCAAAGCTTTCTTCATTCCAACACAGATCTAAGCAGAGCTGTGATATATACTAATAAATAACAGAAAGGAAATTACTCTATGAACTACTTATGCATTTAGTATTTTCTTATTTAATCAGGGCACATTGCAATTCTGCATTGCTGGCTTACACAAATGTAAGTGTGCATCTAAATTTGGCATGAATGTTTGTGGCATCAGATAGGGCAGTGCCACAGAAGGTTATGCAACCCGGCAGACACAGTCCCTCCCTGCATGGGGAACAGGGCAGATTCTACAGAGCAAGAGTTGAGTTCAGAGATGCTGTTCTACTTAGTGTGACCCACCTGCAACTGCATCTTCAGAATATTTTACCACCAGGCTTTCCAAAACCAGTCTTGTTTGCCAATACCTGACTGCAAACAAGCAGAGACTCTAAATATAAAAATGCTTTTTCCCACAAAATGTGGCCTTAAGTAGCAAGCAAAGACCACCACCAGAAATGCACATTAGTGCTTTGAGAGCCATAAGCTATAAAATTCACTTAAGAGACTTCAGCTTAGACTTTTATTTCAAATGCAGATTAGTGATGTACCTGTGATCAAATCTTTTCACCTTGCAGATTTCAGCCTCAAAAACTACCTCTCCAACAACCCCACTTTACTTCTGAATATGTCTCTACTCCACAGTTCATCTCCTACTTTTCTCAGCTAGCTGTAATGACTTTACAGAACAAAGCTGCCCAACCTTTCCCACTTTCACTGAGACAGTTCTACAGCATCTTATCTCAAACCTGCACTTCTGAACTCAGGCCCTGTAGGAGTGAGTGAGTCGAGTTTACGCCCTTAGCAAGCAGGGAGTGTGCAGGGAGGAAGGTACACACGGAGGAGTGCATGGCTGAGGAGACTCCCTGGTGTTTAGTGGCACAATCTAACACAAACAAAGTCTCCAAGGCTGATATCCCCACAAGCAGCCACCATCCCACAATCATGTCCTGCTTCCTCACAATGCCAAACATCAGCATCCTCAGCAGCCAAAGGGAATGCCTGCAAGGCAGGCTCCTGCTGATCAAGTAACTGGATTAAAAGCTGCCTTCACAAAGGAAAAAAGGGAAACAAATATTTGGCATTACTTATTTTAGTGGTTTTTGCAGCACCCAGGAGCTGTCACATCAGCACAGCTGAGATGGCCAAAAAGCTGCAGTTATGCTGTTTTGCCACAAGTGAGAAACAAAACCACATTCTAAATTTATCAGTGAGACCCCTCCCCAAAAGGTAAAAAAAGTTGAAAAAGAATGGCCCAGCTTCAGATTTGGATTCTCAGTTTCTACACCTTACCTACAAGAGCAAAAAGACCTGACACAGTTACAGCTTTCAAACTTGGGCCCAAAACACTATGAAGCTTTGGTGACTCTAACTCTTCACATGTCATAAACTCTGTAACACAAAGACAGTCCCTAAACAGTAACCTTTAGCTTAGCAAACAATTAAACCATTAAAGGAACAATGTCAATAAAAAGGAAGTTTAATAGAAAGATTAAAAAAAAATTAACAGTCTTCTCTTTAGAAAGCAAATTCAATAGACTTGGGCATTTTTGAGATGAGAATGAAACTCAAAATGTTACAAGATAGATTTCAACACACATCC
The DNA here is from genome assembly GCF_000277835.1 of Geospiza fortis. Taxonomy (NCBI): domain Eukaryota; kingdom Metazoa; phylum Chordata; class Aves; order Passeriformes; family Thraupidae; genus Geospiza; species Geospiza fortis. Next base: position 929,724 of record NW_005054513.1, read on the forward strand.
ACATCCTATTAATTTAGCCAGGTATCTAGATATCAAAGAATATTCCGGCTTCACAGTAACATCAGTGGAGGTAAAACAAGCGAGAGATGAAGGACAGGAACAATAAAACAACTGGTCAGGAACTAACAAAAGCTAGGTAATAATGCAGCAGTAAATAAAACAAGAGAAGAAAAAGTCTCACAGCATTACTGCATCTGAATCCACATGCGTAAAGAGGTTTGGTTTTAGTACATTCTATTTTAGAACTCCACAAAGAATTCAGTTTTTAGGATAATCCCATGCTGATAAAGGCAAATCACAAAGCCTTTCCTGACAAAGAAAGTACTGTCCTGCTAATATCAAGTGTTAAACAGTTACTATTTAACATGCTTCACAGACCACATTTTTTCCATGCTTCACACCCTAAGCGTTGTTATCATACAATGCAATGATACAAATTTCAGAGGTAAGCACAGTTCACTGTAGTGGTAAAAACACCCAAAAACACATTTCAGCAAAAGGAATAAGCCTACTTAAACCTAACATTTCCAGGGCTAGTGACATTACTGTACCGAGTATTCTACTTAAACCTCAAAAAGGCCTAATGCAAAATGGTTAGAGAGAAGATGAAGACTTACCTTTCTACACTAGCCTAAGTCCACTAGGCAGAGCACTGGTTAATCCTCAAAGGCAGTAAAATTAAGACAAAAGATGTTCACACCTGAATTTCAGACTTCCCAGGTCAGTGCTCTCTAAACTGGAGTCACAGATCTTAGTGAAACTCTCCTACTATGCAGAAAAGACAGTTTATGCCAGAGCCAGAGAAAGTAAAGGCAGCCCAGGAATAAAAGCACTCACCTAGGACAGACTTGGCTCCAGACAGCTTCCTCCTTCCTACTTTAGTCCCAAACTAGATATAAAAACAGTTCAGGAAACTACATCCACACAGCAATTTTTGTAGAAAAGAGCTAGAGTTTTACACACTTAATGTTAGTAGGGGCAAGATTTTAAAACCCTGTCTTGCACATTTCACCTCAGCTACCTCACCAATAGCTCAAAGAGGCTAAATGACCAAAATCCCAGTTTTCAGAACACTTTTTCCACCGATGGTAAAGATAAAAGGTGGCAGAGAAAAGACTTATTTGCATGAAATAAGTGTTTGCCATAAGCTACAAGAAGAAGGCTGATGAAACAGTAGGGCACTTTAAAAAAAACCCCAAGCAAACAACAAAACAACAACAACCAAAAAATAAAACACAACAACAACAAAAAACCCAAACAAGAAACAACACAAAATGAAACACACCCAAAAAAAATCCCCCTACACATAAGAATAAGCTTGGGAAACTATCTACTATCCTGGATAGTCAACTCTGCTGCTGGGTCTCAAAACAGTGGGCTTGTATTTCCAAATTTTACTTCCTCTGAGCAGGGTGGGGGAGAAGCACCACTGTTCTGAGGCACATTTACTTGAATCCACAAATCCTCTGTCAAATCACACTAGTTAAAAAGAGGAAAAAAAAACTAGACAGGAAACTGACTATGCACACTTCTTCAAAGACATTAAAAAAATCTCTATAATTCTGGATGTCTTCAGACAGCATTAAATTAATAAATAGCTCCAATTTGTGTAGTGTAGCATATCGCTGCCCCAGTTTAAAAGGTACTGCACAATTGAGCTACAAGTTACACATCCTCCCAATCTGATAAAAAATTCTTAACTTAAAGGCTCATATAAACAAAACTACCAATAACTCCAACTCTGCAAATACACAGCATGAGCTTGATTTCACTTCCCACCACAGTTCACCGAGATCAGCTGAAACAGCTATGCAACCTCAACATCACAGGCTAAAACTTGAATTGTCTTTTTTTTTCTCACAACTTCGTTTTTTCCTCAACACACCCTTTGCCTTCAGATTCTCTCCAACATCCCTTTCTTTTGCAACTGTCCTTGTGCTTCTTACTTGTTCAGCACATTCTTGAAGCTTTTGGGTTGCTAAACCCAAAGCCACCAGCCCGTCTCCTAGCAACTGCTGGCTGATGACCTTCCCTGAGAGGGACGTGCTTATCAAGTGGAGAGAGGGGGCATTCAGATCTCCTTACTGAAGGGAAGGATAAGCTTTCGGGAGGCAACCGAAAGGGGGAGGGGATAGTGTAACACAAACTGGGATTAAGATTAGTTTTAAGCAGAGGAGTAGTGTTTAGCCCAGTATCTCCAGAAGACCACAATGAGTTCCAAGTTTTCTGTGGTATCAGCTGGATGGACTTTGGCAGCAGCTACACGAGGCTGCTCTGACACAAGGGAAGGGAGAAGGAATCCAATGCCGCGGCTGGAAGGGGCAACAAGCAGAGCAGATAGGAAGCTACACATCAGATGTAACCACATCACATCTCTAATGGGGACAGGTGCAATGTGACACTGTACCTTCAGACTGCACTTTAAGGAACCATCTAGAAACAGTATTGAGAAGTGTAAAATGAAATGAAGGCCAACCTTACAAACTTTTTACACAAAAAAATAAAAAGATCAGAGCCGAAATCCTGACGTGACTCACACGAAATCCTGCCCTCTCTCTCCCAAGTCTAGGCCAGCTGCACAGGTTGTTTTGCCTTTAGCTCTTCAAGTCACTTTCCCATTACAGAAGGATACTGGAGGCTTACACAATCACTAAGCAATGAAGGCACATGATTCGATCTTTTTCCTGCCAATTTGATGGCATTTAAAAGGGAGCTGAATGAAGCAGCTCGCTGGCAGTGTGAATGCATTGGGCACATCTGTCAGTCGATGCATCAGGGAGTTCACTACAATCCAACACTTAACTGAGCAGCAATATTT